>NW_027646367.1:0-12000 GCF_951394435.1 Stenella coeruleoalba
GCTCCCCCTAAAGCGTTGTCGTACCCTCACGTTGACCCTAAACCGTCCCCGTCCCCTAACCCTAACCCTAGCCCGAATCCTAACCCTAACACTTCCCAGAAGCCTGACACTCACCCGTCCCCTAATCCTAACCCGTACGCTAACACTAACCCGCGCCCTCACAACTACGCTCCCCCTAAAGCGTTGTCATACCCTCCCCTGGACCCTAAACCGTCCCCGTTCCCTAACCCTAACCCT
Source organism: Stenella coeruleoalba (assembly GCF_951394435.1). Classification (NCBI taxonomy): domain Eukaryota; kingdom Metazoa; phylum Chordata; class Mammalia; order Artiodactyla; family Delphinidae; genus Stenella; species Stenella coeruleoalba. The sequence goes on from NW_027646367.1 coordinate 238, forward strand.
AGTCCGAACCCTAACCCTAACACTTCCCCGAAGCCTGACCCTCACCCGTCCCCTAATCCTAGCCCGTACGCTAACACTAACCCGTGCCCTCACACCTACGCTCCCCGTGAAGCATTGTCGTACCCTCACCTGGACCCTAAACCGTCCCCGTCCCCTAACCCTAACCCTAGCCCGAACCCTAACACTAACACTTACCCGAAGCCTGACCCTCACCCGTCCCCTAATCCTAACCCGTACGCTAACACTAACCCGCGCCTTCACACGTACGCTCCCCCTAAAGTGTTGTCCTACCCTCAACTGGACCCTAAACTGTTCCCCTCCCCTAACCCTAACCCTAGCCCGAACCCTAACCCTAAGCCTTCCCCGAAGCCTGACCCTCACCCTTCCCCTAATCCTAACCCGTACGCTAACACTAACCCGCGCCCTCACACGTACGCCCCCCCTAAAGCGCTGTCGTACCCTCCCCTGGACCCTAAACCGTCCCCATCCCCTAACCCTAACCCTAGACCTAACCATAACCCTAACACTTCCCCGAAGCCTGACCCTCACCCGTCTCCTAATCCTAACCCGTACGCTAACACTAACCCGCGCCCTCACACCTACGCTCCCCCTGAAGCATTGTCGTACCCTCACCTGGACCCTAAACCGTCACCGTCCCCTAACCCTAACCCTAGCCCGAACCCTAACCCTAACATTTCCCCGAAGCCTGACCCTCACCCGTCCCCTAATCCTAACCCGTACGCTGACACTAACCTGCACCCTCACACGTATGCTCCCCCTAAAGCGTTGTCGTACCCTCACCTGGACCCTAAACCGTCCCCGTCCCCTAACCCTAACCCTAGCCCGAACCCTAACCCTAACCCTTCTCCGAAGCCTGACACTCACCCGTCCCCTACTCCTATACCGTACGCTAACACTAACCCGCGCCCTCACACGTACGCTCCCCCTAAAGCGTTGTCGTACCCTCACCTGGACCCTAAACCGTCCGCGTCCCCTAACCCTAACCCTAGCCCGAACCCTAACCCTAAACTTTCCCCGAAGCCTGACCCTCACCCGTCCCCTAATCCTAACCCGTACGCTAACACTAACCCACGCCCTCACACCTACGCTCCCCCTAAAGCGTTGGCGTACCCTCACCTGGACCCTAAACCGTGCCCGTCCCCTAACCCTAACCCTAGTCCGAACCCTAACCGTAACCCTTCCCCGAAGCCTGACCCTCACCCGTCCCCTAATCCTAACCCGTACGCTAACACTAACCCACGCCCTCACACCTACGCTGCCCCTAAAGCGTTGGCGTACCCTCACCTGGACCCTAAACCGTGCCCGTCCCCTAACCCTAACCCTAGTCCGAACCCTAACTGTAACCCTTCCCCGAAGCCTGACCCTCACCCGTCCCCTTATCCTAACCCGTACGCTAACACCAACAAGCGCCCTCACACCTACGCTCCACTTAAAGCGTTGTCGTACCCTCACCTGGACCCTAAACTGTCCCCATCCCCTAAACCTAACCCTAGCCCGAACCCTAACCCTATCCCTTCCCCGAAGCCTGACCCTCACCCGTCCCCTAATCCTAACACGTACGCTAACACTAACCCGCGCCCTCACACGTACGCTCCCCCTAAAGCGTAGTCGAACCCTCACCTGGACCCTAAACCGTCCCCGTCCCCTAACCCTAACCCTAGCCCGAACCCTAACCCTAACCCTTCCCCGAAGCCTGACCCTCACCCGTCCCCTAATCCTAACCCGTACGCTAACACTAACTCACACCCTCACACCTACGCTCCCCCTAAAGCGCTGTCGTACCCTCACCTGGACCCTAAACCGTCCCCGTCCCCTAACCCTAACCCTAGCCCGAACCCTAACCCTAAAACTTCCCCGAAGCCTGACCCTCACCCGTGCCCTAATCCTAACCCGAACGCTAATACTAACCCGCGCCCTCACACATACGCTCCCCCTAAAGCGTTGTCGTACCCTCACCTGGACCCTAAACCGTCCCCGTCCCCTAACCCTAACCCTAGCCCGAACCCTAACCGTAACCCTTCCCCGAAGCCTGACCCTCACCCGTTCCCTAATCCTAACTCGTACGCTAACACTAACCCGCAACCTCACACCTACGCTCCCCCTAAAGCGTTGTCGTACCCTCCCCTGCACCCTAAACCATCCCCGTCCCCTAACACTAACCCTAGCCCGAAACCTAACCCTAACCCTTCCCCGAAGCCTGACTCTCACACGTCCCCTAATCCTAAACCGTATGCTAACACTAACCCGCGCCGTCACACCTACGCTCCCCCTAGAGCGTTGTCGTACCCTCACCTGGACCCTAAACCGTCCCCGTCCCCTAACCCTAACCCTAGCCTGAACCCTAACCCTAACCCTTCCCCGAAGCCTGACCCTCACCCGTCCCCTAATCCTAACCCGTACGCTAACACTAACACGCGCCCTCACACCTATGCTCCCCCAAAAGCGTTGTCGTACCCTCACCTGGACCCTAAACCGTCCCCGTCCCCTAACCCTAACCCTAGCCCGAACCCTAACCCTAACCCTTCTCCGAAGACTGAACCTCACCCGTTCCCTAAACCTAACCCGTACGCTAACACTAACCCGCGCCCTCACACCTACGCTCCCCCTAAAGCGTTGTCGTACCCTCCCCTGGACCCTAAACCGTCCCCGTCCCCTAACCCTAACCCTAGCCCGAACCCTAACCCTAACCCTTCCCCGAAACCTGACCCTCACCCGTCCCCTAATCCTAACCCGTACGATAACACTAACCCGCGCCCTCACACCTCCGCTCCCCCTAAAGCGTTGTCGTACCCTCACCTGGACCCTAAACCGTCCCCGTCCCCTAACCCTAACCCTAGCCCGAACCCTAACCGTAACCCTTCCCCGAAGCCTGACCCTCACCCGTCCCCTAATCCTAACCCGTACGCTAACACTAACCCATGCCCTCACACATACGCTACCCCTAAAGCGTTGTCGTACCCTCACCTGTACCCTAAACCGTCCCCATCCCCTAACCCTAACCCTAGCCCGAACCCTAACCCTAAACCTTCCCCGAAGCCTGACCCTCACCCGTCCCCTAATCCTAACCCGTACGCTAACACTAACCCCCGCCCTCACACGTACGCTCCCCCTAAAGCTTTGTCGTACCATCCCCTGGACCCTAAACCGTCCCCGTCCCCTAACCCTAAACCTAGCCCGATACCTAACCCTAACCCTTCCCCGAAGCCTGAACCTCACCCGTCCCCTAATCCTAACCCGTACGCTAACACTATCCAGCGCTCTAACACGTACGCTCCCCCTGAAGCGTTGTTGTACACTCCCCTGGACCCTAAACAGTCCCCGTCCCCTAACCCTAACCCCAGCACGAACCCTAACCCTTACTCTTCCCCGAAGCCTGACCCTCACCCGTGCCCTAATCCTAACCCGTACGCTAACACTATCCCGCGCCCTCACACGTACGCTCCCCCTAAAGCGTTGTCGTACCCTCACCTGGACCCTAAACCGTCCCCGTCCCCTAACCCTAGCCCGAACCCTAACCCTAACCCTTCCCCGAAGCCTGACCCTAACCCGTGCCCTAATCCTAACCCGTACGCTAACACTATCCCGCGCCCTCACACGTACGCTCCCCCTAAAGCGTTGTCGTACCCTCACCTGGACCCTAAACCGGCCCCGTCCCCTAACCCTAACCCTAGCCCGAACCCTAACCCTAACCCTTCCCTGAAGCCTGACCCTCACCCGTCCCCTAATCCTAACCCGTACGCTAACACTAACTCACACCCTCACACCTACGCTCCCCCTAAAGCGCTGTCGTACCCTCACCTGGACCCTAAACCGTCCCCGTCCCCTAACCCTAACCCTAGCCCGAACCCTAACCCTAAAACTTCCCCGAAGCCTGACCCTCACCCGTGCCCTAATCCTAACCCGAACACTAATACTAACCCGCGCCCTCACACATACGCTCCCCCTAAAGCGTTGTCGTACCCTCACCTGGACCCTAAACAGTCCCCGTCCCCTAACCCTAACCCTAGCCCGAAACCTAACCCTAACCCTTCCCCGAAGCCTGACCCTCACCCGTTCCCTAATCCTAACTTGTACGCTAACACTAACCCGCAACCTCACACCTACGCTCCCCCTAAAGCGTTGTCGTACCCTCCCCTGCACCCTAAACCATCCCCGTCCCCTAACACTAACCCTAGCCCGAAACCTAACCCTAACCCTTCCCCGAAGCCTGACCCTCACCCGTCCCCTAATCCTAACCCGTACGCTAACACTAACCCGTGCCCTCACACGTACGCTCCCCCTAAAGCGTTGTCGTACCCTCACGTTGACCCTAAACCGTCCCCGTCCCCTAACCCTAACCCTAGCCCGAATCCTAACCCTAACACTTCCCAGAAGCCTGACACTCACCCGTCCCCTAATCCTAACACGTACGCTAACACTAACCCGCGCCCTCACAACTACGCTCCCCCTAAAGCGTTGTCATACCCTCCCCTGGACCCTAAACCGTCCCCGTTCCCTAACCCTAACCCTAGTCCGAACCCTAACCCTAACACTTCCCCGAAGCCTGACCCTCACCCGTCCCCTAATCCTAACCCGTACGCTAACACTAACCCGTGCCCTCACACCTACGCTCCCCGTGAAGCATTGTCGTACCCTCACCTGGACCCTAAACCGTCCCCGTCCCCTAACCCTAACCCTAGCCCGAACCCTAACACTAACACTTACCCGAAGCCTGACCCTCACCCGTCCCCTAATCCTAACCCGTACGCTAACACTAACCCGCGCCTTCACACGTACGCTCCCCCTAAAGTGTTGTCCTACCCTCAACTGGACCCTAAACTGTTCCCCTCCCCTAACCCTAACCCTAGCCCGAACCCTAACCCTAAGCCTTCCCCGAAGCCTGACCCTCACCCTTCCCCTAATCCTAACCCGTACGCTAACACTAACCCGCGCCCTCACACGTACGCCCCCCCTAAAGCGCTGTCGTACCCTCCCCTGGACCCTAAACCGTCCCCATCCCCTAACCCTAACCCTAGACCTAACCATAACCCTAACACTTCCCCGAAGCCTGACCCTCACCCGTCTCCTAATCCTAACCCGTACGCTAACACTAACCCGCGCCCTCACACCTACGCTCCCCCTGAAGCATTGTCGTACCCTCACCTGGACCCTAAACCGTCACCGTCCCCTAACCCTAACCCTAGCCCGAACCCTAACCCTAACATTTCCCCGAAGCCTGACCCTCACCCGTCCCCTAATCCTAACCCGTACGCTGACACTAACCTGCACCCTCACACGTATGCTCCCCCTAAAGCGTTGTCGTACCCTCACCTGGACCCTAAACCGTCCCCGTCCCCTAACCCTAACCCTAGCCCGAACCCTAACCCTAACCCTTCTCCGAAGCCTGACACTCACCCGTCCCCTACTCCTATACCGTACGCTAACACTAACCCGCGCCCTCACACGTACGCTCCCCCTAAAGCGTTGTCGTACCCTCACCTGGACCCTAAACCGTCCGCGTCCCCTAACCCTAACCCTAGCCCGAACCCTAACCCTAAACTTTCCCCGAAGCCTGACCCTCACCCGTCCCCTAATCCTAACCCGTACGCTAACACTAACCCACGCCCTCACACCTACGCTCCCCCTAAAGCGTTGGCGTACCCTCACCTGGACCCTAAACCGTGCCCGTCCCCTAACCCTAACCCTAGTCCGAACCCTAACCGTAACCCTTCCCCGAAGCCTGACCCTCACCCGTCCCCTAATCCTAACCCGTACGCTAACACTAACCCACGCCCTCACACCTACGCTGCCCCTAAAGCGTTGGCGTACCCTCACCTGGACCCTAAACCGTGCCCGTCCCCTAACCCTAACCCTAGTCCGAACCCTAACTGTAACCCTTCCCCGAAGCCTGACCCTCACCCGTCCCCTTATCCTAACCCGTACGCTAACACCAACAAGCGCCCTCACACCTACGCTCCACTTAAAGCGTTGTCGTACCCTCACCTGGACCCTAAACTGTCCCCATCCCCTAAACCTAACCCTAGCCCGAACCCTAACCCTATCCCTTCCCCGAAGCCTGACCCTCACCCGTCCCCTAATCCTAACACGTACGCTAACACTAACCCGCGCCCTCACACGTACGCTCCCCCTAAAGCGTAGTCGAACCCTCACCTGGACCCTAAACCGTCCCCGTCCCCTAACCCTAACCCTAGCCCGAACCCTAACCCTAACCCTTCCCCGAAGCCTGACCCTCACCCGTCCCCTAATCCTAACCCGTACGCTAACACTAACTCACACCCTCACACCTACGCTCCCCCTAAAGCGCTGTCGTACCCTCACCTGGACCCTAAACCGTCCCCGTCCCCTAACCCTAACCCTAGCCCGAACCCTAACCCTAAAACTTCCCCGAAGCCTGACCCTCACCCGTGCCCTAATCCTAACCCGAACGCTAATACTAACCCGCGCCCTCACACATACGCTCCCCCTAAAGCGTTGTCGTACCCTCACCTGGACCCTAAACCGTCCCCGTCCCCTAACCCTAACCCTAGCCCGAACCCTAACCCTAACCCTTCCCCGAAGCCTGACCCTCACCCGTTCCCTAATCCTAACTCGTACGCTAACACTAACCCGCAACCTCACACCTACGCTCCCCCTAAAGCGTTGTCGTACCCTCCCCTGCACCCTAAACCATCCCCGTCCCCTAACACTAACCCTAGCCCGAAACCTAACCCTAACCCTTCCCCGAAGCCTGACTCTCACACGTCCCCTAATCCTAAACCGTATGCTAACACTAACCCGCGCCGTCACACCTACGCTCCCCCTAGAGCGTTGTCGTACCCTCACCTGGACCCTAAACCGTCCCCGTCCCCTAACCCTAACCCTAGCCTGAACCCTAACCCTAACCCTTCCCCGAAGCCTGACCCTCACCCGTCCCCTAATCCTAACCCGTACGCTAACACTAACACGCGCCCTCACACCTATGCTCCCCCAAAAGCGTTGTCGTACCCTCACCTGGACCCTAAACCGTCCCCGTCCCCTAACCCTAACCCTAGCCCGAACCCTAACCCTAACCCTTCTCCGAAGACTGAACCTCACCCGTTCCCTAAACCTAACCCGTACGCTAACACTAACCCGCGCCCTCACACCTACGCTCCCCCTAAAGCGTTGTCGTACCCTCCCCTGGACCCTAAACCGTCCCCGTCCCCTAACCCTAACCCTAGCCCGAACCCTAACCCTAACCCTTCCCCGAAGCCTGACCCTCACCCGTCCCCTAATCCTAACCCGTACGATAACACTAACCCGCGCCCTCACACCTCCGCTCCCCCTAAAGCGTTGTCGTACCCTCACCTGGACCCTAAACCGTCCCCGTCCCCTAACCCTAACCCTAGCCCGAACCCTAACCGTAACCCTTCCCCGAAGCCTGACCCTCACCCGTCCCCTAATCCTAACCCGTACGCTAACACTAACCCGTGCCCTCACACATACGCTACCCCTAAAGCGTTGTCGTACCCTCACCTGTACCCTACACCGTCCCCATCCCCTAACCCTAACCCTAGCCCGAACCCTAACCCTAAACCTTCCCCGAAGCCTGACCCTCACCCGTCCCCTAATCCTAACCCGTACGCTAACACTAACCCCCGCCCTCACACGTACGCTCCCCCTAAAGCTTTGTCGTACCATCCCCTGGACCCTAAACCGTCCCCGTCCCCTAACCCTAAACCTAGCCCGATACCTAACCCTAACCCTTCCCCGAAGCCTGAACCTCACCCGTCCCCTAATCCTAACCCGTACGCTAACACTATCCAGCGCTCTAACACGTACGCTCCCCCTGAAGCGTTGTTGTACACTCCCCTGGACCCTAAACAGTCCCCGTCCCCTAACCCTAACCCCAGCACGAACCCTAACCCTTACTCTTCCCCGAAGCCTGACCCTCACCCGTGCCCTAATCCTAACCCGTACGCTAACACTATCCCGCGCCCTCACACGTACGCTCCCCCTAAAGCGTTGTCGTACCCTCACCTGGACCCTAAACCGTCCCCGTCCCCTAACCCTAGCCCGAACCCTAACCCTAACCCTTCCCCGAAGCCTGACCATAACCCGTGCCCTAATCCTAACCCGTACGCTAACACTATCCCGCGCCCTCACACGTACGCTCCCCCTAAAGCGTTGTCGTACCCTCACCTGGACCCTAAACCGGCCCCGTCCCCTAAACCTAACCCTAGCCCGAACCCTAACCCTAACCCTTCCCTGAAGCCTGACCCTCACCCGTCCCCTAATCCTAACCCGTACGCTAACACTAACTCACACCCTCACACCTACGCTCCCCCTAAAGCGCTGTCGTACCCTCACCTGGACCCTAAACCGTCCCCGTCCCCTAACCCTAACCCTAGCCCGAACCCTAACCCTAAAACTTCCCCGAAGCCTGACCCTCACCCGTGCCCTAATCCTAACCCGAACACTAATACTAACCCGCGCCCTCACACATACGCTCCCCCTAAAGCGTTGTCGTACCCTCACCTGGACCCTAAACAGTCCCCGTCCCCTAACCCTAACCCTAGCCAGAAACCTAACCCTAACCCTTCCCCGAAGCCTGACCCTCACCCGTTCCCTAATCCTAACTCGTACGCTAACACTAACCCGCAACCTCACACCTACGCTCCCCCTAAAGCGTTGTCGTACCCTCCCCTGCACCCTAAACCATCCCCGTCCCCTAACACTAACCCTAGCCCGAAACCTAACCCTAACCCTTCCCCGAAGCCTGACCCTCACCCGTCCCCTAATCCTAAACCGTACGCTAACACTAACCCGCGCCGTCACACCTACGCTCCCCCTAGAGCGTTGTCGTACCCTCACCTGGACCCTAAACCGTCCCCGTCCCCTAACACTAACCCTAGCCTGAACCCTAACCCTAACCCTTCCCCGAAGCCTGACCCTCACCCGTCCCCTAATCCTAACCCGTACGCTAACACTAACCCGCGCCCTCACACGTACGCTCCACCTAAAGCGTTGTCGTACCCTCACCTGGACCCTAAACCGTCCCCGTCTCCAAACCCTAGCCCGAACCCTAACCCTAACCCTTCCCCGAAGCCTGACCCTCACCCGTCCCCTAATCCTAACCCGTACGCTAACACTAACCCGCGCCCTCACACCTACGCTCCCCCTAAAGCGTTGTCGAACACTCCCCTGGACCCTAAACCTTCCCCGTCCCCTAACCCTAACCCTAGCCCGAACCCTAACCCTAAGCCTTCCTCGAAGCCTGACCCTCACCCGTCCCCTAATGCTAACCCGTACGCTAACACTAACCGGCGCCCTCACACGTACGCTCCCCCTAAAACGTTGTCGTACCCTCACCTGGACCCTAAACCGTCCCCGTCCCCTAACCCTAGCCCGAACCCTAACCCTAACCTTTCCCCGAAGCCTGACCCTCACCCGTCCCCTAATCCTAACCCGTACGCTAACACTAACCCGCGCCCTCACACCTACGCTCCTCCTAAAGCGTTGTCGTACCCTCCACTGGACCCTAAACCGTCCCCATCCCCTAACCCTAACCCTAGCCCGAAACCTAACCCTAAGCCATCCCCGAAGCCTGACCCTCACCCATCCCCTAATCCTAACCCGTATGCTAACACTAACCCGCGCCTTCACACGTACGCTCCCCCTAAAGTGTTGTCATACCCTCCCCTGGACCCTAAACTGTTCCCGTCCTCTAACCCTAACCCTAGCCCGAACCCTAACCCTAAGCCTTCCCCGTAGCCTGACCCTCACCCGTCTCCTAATCCTAACCCGTACGCTAACACTAACCCGCGCCCTCACACCTACGCTTCCCCTAAAGCGTTGTCGTACCCTCCACTGGACCCTAAACCGTCCCCGTCCCCTAACCCTAACCCTAGCCCGAACCCTAACCCTAACCCTTCCCCGAAGCCTGACCCTCACCCGTTCCCTAATCCTAACCCGTACGCTAACACTAACCCGTGCCCTCACACGTACGCTCCCCCTAAAGCGTTGTCGTACCCTCACGTTGACCCTAAACCGTCCCCGTCCCCTAACCCTAACCCTAGCCCGAATCCTAACCCTAACACTTCCCAGAAGCCTGACACTCACCCGTCCCCTAATCCTAACCCGTACGCTAACACTAACCCGCGCCCTCACAACTACGCTCCCCCTAAAGCGTTGTCATACCCTCCCCTGGACCCTAAACCGTCCCCGTCCTCTAACCCTAACCCTAGTCCGAACCCTAACTCTACCACTTCCCCGAAGCCTGACCCTCACCCGTCCCCTAATCCTAACCCGTACGCTAACACTAACCCGTGCCCTCACACCAACGCTCCCCGTGAAGCATTGTCGTACCCTCACCTGGACCCTAAACCGTCCCCGTCCCCTAACCCTAACCCTAGCCCGAACCCTAACACTAACACTTACCCGAAGCCTGACCCTCACCCGTCCCCTAATCCTAACCCGTACGCTAACACTAACCCGCGCCTTCACACGTACGCTCCCCCTAAAGTGTTGTCCTACCCTCAACTGGACCCTAAACTGTTCCCCTCCCCTAACCCTAACCCTAGCCCGAACCCTAACCCTAAGCCTTCCCCGAAGCCTGACCCTCACCCTTCCCCTAATCCTAACCCGTACGCTAACACTAACCCGTGCCCTCACACGTACGCCCCCCCTAAAGCGCTGTCGTACCCTCCCCTGGACCCTAAACCGTCCCCATCCCCTAACCCTAACCCTAGACCTAACCATAACCCTAACACTTCCCCGAAGCCTGACCCTCACCCGTCCCCTAATCCTAACCCGTACGCTAACACTAACCCGCGCCCTCACACCTACGCTCCCCCTGAAGCATTGTCGTACCCTCACCTGGACCCTAAACCGTCACCGTCCCCTAACCCTAACCCTAGCCCGAACCCTAACCCTAACATTTCCCCGAAGCCTGACCCTCACCCGTCCCCTAATCCTAACCCGTACGCTGACACTAACCTGCACCCTCACACGTATGCTCCCCCTAAAGCGTTGTCGTACCCTCACCTGGACCCTAAACCGTCCCCGTCCCCTAACCCTAACCCTAGCCCGAACCCTAACCCTAACACTTCTCCGAAGCCTGACACTCACCCGTCCCCTAATCCTATACCGTACGCTAACACTAACCCGCGCCCTCACACGTACGCTCCCCCTAAAGCGTTGTCGTACCCTCCCCTGGACCCTAAACCGTCCCCGTCCCCTAACCCTAACCCTAGCCCGAACCCTAACCCTAACACTTCCCCGAAGCCTGACTCTCACCCGTCCCCTAATCCTAACCCGTACGCTAACACTAACCCGCGCCCTCACACCTACGCTCCCCCTAAAGCGTTGTCGTACCCTCCCCTGGACCCTAAACCGTCCCCGTCCCCTAACCCTAACCCTAGCCCGAACCCTAACCCTAACACTTCCCCGAAGCCTGAATCTCACCCGTCCCCTAATCCTAACCCGTACGCTAACACTAACCCGCGCCCTCACACCTACACTTCCCCTAAACCGTTGTCATACCCTCACCTGGACCCTAAACCGTCCCCGTCCCCTAACCCTAACCCTAACCCGAACCCTAACCCTAACACTTCCCCGAAGCCTGACCCTCACCCATCCCCTAATCCTAACCTGTACGCGAACACTAACCCATGCCCTCACACATACGCTCCCCCTAAAGCGTTGTGGTACCCTCACTTGGACCCAAAACCGTCCCCGTCCCCTAACCCTAACCCTAGCCCGAACCCTAACCCTAACCCTTCC
>NW_027646366.1:0-120909 GCF_951394435.1 Stenella coeruleoalba
CCATTGGGATGTGGGCCTTCTGCTCTGAGGTCCCAACGCCTGGGTTGCTCACAGTTTCATGATGTGGGTTCTCTGCTGTTAGTTCACTCCTGCCTGCATCCCATAGCTTCTGTGCTCTCGGCCGCCTGCTGGGAGGTTCCAACTGCTGGATTCCTCCCCTTTCTTATTCTTTGGGCCCTCTGTTTTTAGGCTACTCCTGCCTGCCTCACTCCCATTCCCTTTGTGATATGTGTCCTCTGATTTGAGGCCACATGTGCTGGGTTCCGCACCTTTCGATGATGTGGCCCCACTGGAGGGAAGACAGTCCTGACTGGTTCCCATCCCCTTGCTGATGTGGGCCCTCAGGTGAGAGTCTGATCCTGGCTGGGTTCCTCACCCTTCTGTGAGGTGGGCCCTCTGCTGTGAGGTCAATCATGCCTGTCTGGCACACGTCACCTTGGCGACGTGGGCCCTCTGGTGGCAGTTGGAGTGTGCTGGGATCCTCCTCCCCTCGGTGATGAGGGCCCTCTTGCCTTAGGCCATAACTGCTGGGCTCCCCACATTTTCTGATGTGCGCCAAGTGAGTGAGGACACTCTTGCCAGGTTCCCATCCCCATGGGGATATGGGCCTTCTGCTCTGAGGTCAAAACGGCTGGCTTGCTCACAGTACCATGATGTGGGCCCTCTGCTGTGAGTTCACTCCGGCAAGGATCCCTTATCATCGGTGCTCTGAGCCGCCTGCTGGGAGGTTCCAACTGCTGGATTCCTCAACTTCTTTATTCTATGTGCCCTCTGTTGTGAGGCTCCTCCTGCCTGCCTCACTGCCAGCCCCTTGGTGATGGCTGTCCTATGGCTTGAGGCCACATGTGCTGCATTCCTCACCTTTCGATGATGTGGCCCCACTCGTGTGAGGACACTCCTGCCTGGTTCCCATCCCCTTGGTGAGGTGGGTCCTCTGGCGAGAGTCTAATCCTGGCTGGGTTCCTCAACGTTCTGTGAGGTGGGCCCTCTGCTGTGAGGTCACTCCTGCCTGGCTGGCACACGTCACCTTGGAGACGTGAGCTCTCTGGTGGCAGTTGGAGCGTGCAGGGTGCCTCCTCCTCTCGGTGATGACGGCCCTCTGGCGTCAGGCTCTAAATGGTGGGCTCCCCACATTTTCTGATGTGCGCCCAGTGGTGCGAGGACACTCCAGCCAGGTTCCCATTCCCATGGGGATGTGGGCCTTCTGTGCTGAGGTCCCAACGCCTGGGTTGCTCACAGTTTTATGATGTGGGCCCTCTGCTGTGAGTTCACTGTGGCCTGGATCCCATAGTCTTGGTGTTCTGGGCCGCCTGCTGGAAGGTCTAAATGCTGGAATCCTCACGTTTTTTATATTATGTGCCCTGTGTTGTGAGGCTACTCCTGCCTGCCTCACTCCAAGGCCCTTGGTGATGTGGGTCCTCTGGTTTGAGGACACATGTGCTGGGTTCCTCACCTTAAGATGATGAGGCCCCACTGGTGTGAGGATAATCCTGACTGGTTCCCATCCCCTTTGTGATGTGGGCCCTCTGGTAAGAGTCTGATCCTGGCTGGGTTCCTCACCCATCTGTGAGGTGCGCCCTCTACTATCAGGTAACTCTTGCCTGGCTTGCTCACCTCGCCTTGTTGACATGAGCCCTCTGGTGGCACTTGGACCCTGCTGGGAGCCTCCTCACCTCTGTGATGAGGGCCCTCTGACGTCAGGCCCTAACTGCTGGGCTCCCCAACTTTTCTTAGTGAGCCCAGTGATGCTCGGGCACTCCTCTTAGGTTCCCATCTCCATGGGGATGTGGGCCTTCTGCTCTGAGGTTCCAACGGCTGGGTTGATCACAATTTCATGATGTGGGCTCTCTGGTCTTAGTTCACTGTGGCCTGGATCCCATAGCCTCTGTGCTCTTGGCTGCCTGCTGGGAGGTTCCAACTGCTCGATTCCTCAACTTTTGTATTCTATGGACCCTGTGTTGTGATGCTCCTCTTGCCTGCCTCACTCGCAACCCCTTCGTGATGTGGGTCTTCTGGTTTGAGGCCACATGTGCTGGGTTCTGCAACTTTCAATGATGTGGCCCCACTGGTGTGAGGACACTCCTGCCTGGTTCCCATCCCCTTGGTGATGTGGGCCTTCTGGTGACAGTCTTATCCTGGCTGGGTTCCTCACTCTTCTGTGAGGTAGGCCCTCTGCTGTGAGGTCAATCCTGCCTGACTTGCACACATCACCTTGGCAACGTGGGCCCTCTGTTGGCACATGGAACCTGCTGGGAGCCTCCTCCCCTCGGTGATGACGGCCCTCTAGCATCAGGCCCTAACTGCTGGGCTCCCCACGTTTTCTGATGTGAGCCCAGTGTTGCCAGGACACTCCTGTCAGGTTCCCATCCCCATGGGGATGTGGGCTTTCTGCTCTGAGGTCCCAACACCTGGGTTGCTCACAGTTTCATGATGTGGGCTCTCTGGTGTTAGTTCACTCCTGCCTGCATCCCATAGCTTCTGTGCTCTCGGCCGCCTGCTGGGAGGTTCCAAATGCTGGATTCCTCACCTTTTTTATTCTTTGGGCCCTCTGTTTTTAGGCTACTCCTACCTGCCTCACTCCCATCCCCTTTGTGATGTATGTCCTCTGATATGAGGCCACATGTGCTGGGTTCCTCACCTTTCGATGATGTGGCCCCACTGGTGGGAGGACAGTCCTGACTGGTTCCCATCCCCTTGGTGTTGTGGGCCCTCTGGTGAGAGTCTCATCCTGCCTCGGTTCCTCACCCTTCTGTGAGATAGGCCCTCTGCTGTGAGGTCACTACTGCCTGGCTGGTGCATGCCACCTTGTAGACGTGGGCCCTCTGTTGGCAGTTGAAACCTGCTGGGAGTCTCCTCCCCTCAGTTATGAGGACCCCCTGGCGTCAGGCCCTAACTGCCGGGCTCCTAACATTTCCTGATATGTGCTAAGTGGTGCGAAGCCACTCCTGCCAGGTTCCCATCCCAATGGGGATGTGGGCCTTCTGTTCTGAGGTCCCAACGGCTGGGCTGCTCACAGGTTCATGATGTGGGCCCTCTGCTGTGAGTTCACTGTGGCCTGGATCCCATAGCCTCGGTGCTCTGGGCCACTTGCTGGGAGGTTCCAACTGCTGGATTCCTCAACTTTTATATTCTATGGACCCTGTGTTGTGAGGCCGGTCCTGCCAGCCTCATTCCGAACCCCTTGGTGATGTGGTTCCTCTGGTTTGAGGCTACATGTGCTGGGATCCTCAGCTTTCGATGATGTTGTCCCACTGGTGTGGGGACACTCCTGCCTGGTTCCCATCCCCTTGGTGATGTGGGCCCTCTGGTGAGAGTCTGATCCTGGCTGTGTTCCTCACCCTTCTGTGAGGTGGGCCCTCTGCTGTGAGGTCACTCCTGCCGGGCTGGCACACATCGCCTTGGCGACGTTGGCCCTCTGTTGGCAGCTGGAGCCTGCTGGGAGCCTCCTCCTCTCAGTGATGAGTGCCCTCTAGCGTCAGGCCCTAACTTCTGAGCACCCCACGTTTTCTGATGTGAGCCCAGTGATGCCAGGACACTCCTGTCATGTTCCCATCACCATGGGGATGTGGGCCTTCTGCTCTGAGGTCCCAATGTCTGGGTTGCTCACAGTTTCATGATGTGGGCTGTCTGGTGTTAGTTCACTCCGGCCTGGATCCCATAGCCTCTGAGCTCTGGGCCGCCTGCTGGGAGGTTCCAAATGCTGGATTCCTCACCTTTCTTATTTTTGGGCCCTCTGCTATGAGGCTCCTCCTGCCTGCCTCACTCCCAGCCCCTTGGTGATGGGTGTCCTATGGTTTGAAGCCACATGTTCTGGGTTCCTCACCTTTAGATGATGTGGCCCTACTCATGTGAGGACACTCCTGCCTGGTTCCAATCCATTTGGTGATGTGGGCCCTCTGGTGCGAGTCTGATCCTGACTGGGTTCGTCACACTTCTCTGAGGTGGGCCCTCTGCTGTGAGGTCATTCGTGCCTGGTTGGCACACATCACCTTGGTGACGTCAGCCCTCTGGTGGCAGTTGGAGCCTGCTGGGAGCCTCCTTCCCTTGGTGATGAGGGTCCTCTGGCATCAGGCCCTAACTGCTGGTCTCCCAAAATTTTCTGATACGTTCTCAGTGGTGCGAGGACACTCCTACCAGATTTCCATCCCCATGGGGATGTGGGCCTCCTGCTCTGAGGTCCCAATGGCTGGGTTGCTCAGTTTCATGACATGGGCCCTCTTCTGTGAGTTCACTGTGGCCTGGATCCCATAGCCTCGGTGCTCTGGGCCGCCTGCTGGGAGGTTCCAACTGCTGGATTCCTCACTTTTTTATTCTATGGGCCCAGTGTTGTGAGGCTACTCCTGCCTGCCTCACTCCGAGGCCCTTGGTGATGTGGGTCCTCTGGTTTGAGGACACATGTGCTGAGTACCTCACCTTTAGATGATGCGGCCCCACTGGTGTGAAGACACTCCTGCCTGGTTACCATCCCCTTCGTGATGTGGGCCCTCTGGTGAGAGTCTGATGTTGGCTGGGTTTCTCACCCTTCTATAAGGTGGGACCTCTGCTGTGAGGTAACTCCTGCCTGGCTTGCTCACGTTGCCTTGGCAATGTGAGCCCTCAGGTGGCAGTTAAACCTGCTGGGAATCTCCTCCCCTCAGTTATCAGAGCTCTGGATAAAACACATATGCCCTTTTTTGCCAAGTCCATTATTTTCCAAGTTCTGTCTCTTTCCTATGCTTTAAGAGCGACTCCCGTGTACCTTCTGAAATCGGTTTCCAGCAATTCTGCCCCACATTCAAGTCCTCTTCGCAGCCTTACTTCAGTATAATTTTGGATGATAGCTGTCATTTATAAGTCCGCAGGTTTGTGAATTACAGTGTCCCTGAGCTCCTTTCTTCAACTCGATTTCTTGTGAGCTGGCCGCAAAACTGCAGGATCTCTTCAGGCCCTAATCTAGTTCCAGCACGGCATGTGGAGCCTTTGGTTCATTCGTCTTCCTGGTGGGAAATGAGAGTTAAATTTGCCCGTCCAGACACCTCCAGCTAGTCTCTCATTGGTTCTCCCTATTCCTGTTCAATTTCCGCAGAAATTGTACACTGGGCGAAACAGGAGGTTAAAGGCACTGACTCTCCAAGTGGGAAGAGTGTTAGTAAAGTGTCTGGAATGTTGCACCCGAGTACCAGGGGACAAAAACTGAGACGCATTTGAACACGTTTCCCGATCACATGTTGGATCATACTCTGGGTTCCACATGCATGGTTTAGCTGAAGGAAGAATCCCTTAAACCTGGAGAGTTGAGACCCATGGAATGGGTACCATGCAATATGACTTCAAAGGGTCTGCATTTGCTCACCGAACCTCACGAATCCTATCACTGCTGCATTTATGCCACTGTACACATGCTTGATTCTCTTTTGGAGATATATAAATCGATAGGTTTTAAGATTCTTACTAGTCAGGTATATACTTAGGTGTTTAATATGGGGTGTTGAGTCCACTTAGTTGAACAAGGATGAGCTCTTGTTATTACATATTTGGCTTATGGAACGTTATCTGTGCTAATTTCAATCTCTGGTTTTATGCAGCACCCCAACTCACCTTTCCCCTTAAGCAAGCATAAGTTGGTTTTCTACATTTGAGACCCTGTTCTGTTTTGTAATTCAGTTCCTGTGTAGCCAAGTTTACATTCCGTGTATTAGTGATATCTTATGATGTTTGTTTTTCTGTGTGACTTATTTCAGTTAGAATCATCATACCTGAATCCACTCATTATGCTGCTACGGACCTGATGACATAGATTTCATTGCTGAGGGATATTGCATTGTACGTAAGTACCACAACTTCTTTATCCATTTTTCAATTTCTGCGATACTGAACTTGTACTGTAAAGGAGGTTCTTGTAAACAGAGGCGTCCCAAACTTTGGAGTGGCTGTGTCTTTTTTATTTTAATTTCCCTAAGCTATAGGACCATAAGTGGAAGTGCCCTAGGCTCTGTTGCTTTGTTTTTTAGATGTTTCAGGAAACACCCTACACTTCTCCAGAGTGGCTGTTGGCAATTTACATCCCGCCCATCAGCATAACAAGGCTCCCAGTTCCCCATGGCCTGTCCTGCCTTTCTGGATTTTACACTTTTTTCAGATGGCCCTTTTGACCTGGGGGCAGTGAGAGTACATTGTAGTGCAGATGTCCTTTGCAAGCTTGCTTGGTTATCCAGAAAGTGCGTATGCGTTTCTTCCTAGGAAAAAACGCATATTCCCTTTTTGGCCAAGTGCATCATTGTGGACGTTCTGCCTCTTTTCCTATGCTTTCAATGCAATTCCAGTCTACCTCCTGAAATCGGTTTCCTGCAATTCTGCCCTGCTTTCAAGTCCTCTTGGCAGCCTTACTTCAGTATATTTTTGGACGATAGCTGTCATTTATAACTCCTCAGGTTTGTGAATTACAGTGCCCCTGAGCTCCTTTCTTCAACTCGCTTTCTTTTGAGCTGGCCGCAACACCGCAGGATTGCTTGAGACCCTAATCTGGTTCCGGCATGGCACGCTGAGCCTTTGGTTAATTCCTCTTCCTGGTGGGAAATGAGAGTTAAATTTGCCCGTCCAGACACCTCCAGCTAGTCTCTCATTGGTTCTCCCTATTCCTGTTCATCTTCCGCAGAAATTGCAAACTGGGCCAAACAGGAGGTTAAAGGCACTGACTCTCCAAGTGGGGAGACTGTTAGTAAAGCGTCTGGAATGTTGCACCAGAGTACCAGGGGACGAAAACTGAGACATATTTGAAAACGTCTCCTGATCACACGGTTGATCATACTCTGGGTTCCACATGCATGTTTTAGCTGAAGGAAGAATCCCTTAAACCGGGAGAGTTGAGACCCGTGCAATGGGTACCATGCAATATGACTTCAAAGGGTCTGCATTTGCTCACCGAACCTCACGAATCCTATCACTGCTGCATTTATGCCACTGTACACATGCTTGATTCTCTTTTGGAGATATATAAATCGATAGGTTTTAAGATTCTTACTAGTCAGGTATATACTTAGGTGTTTAATATGGGGTGTTGAGTCCACTTAGTTGAACAAGGATGAGCTCTTGTTATTACATATTTGGCTTATGGAACGTTATCTGTGCTAATTTCAATCTCTGGTTTTATGCAGCACCCCAACTCACCTTTCCCCTTAAGCAAGCATAAGTTGGTTTTCTACATTTGAGACCCTGTTCTGTTTTGTAATTCAGTTCCTGTGTAGCCAAGTTTACATTCCGTGTATTAGTGATATCTTATGATGTTTGTTTTTCTGTGTGACTTATTTCAGTTAGAATCATCATACCTGAATCCACTCATTATGCTGCTACGGACCTGATGACATAGATTTCATTGCTGAGGGATATTGCATTGTACGTAAGTACCACAACTTCTTTATCCATTTTTCAATTTCTGCGATACTGAACTTGTACTGTAAAGGAGGTTCTTGTAAACAGAGGCGTCCCAAACTTTGGAGTGGCTGTGTCTTTTTTATTTTAATTTCCCTAAGCTATAGGACCATAAGTGGAAGTGCCCTAGGCTCTGTTGCTTTGTTTTTTAGATGTTTCAGGAAACACCCTACACTTCTCCAGAGTGGCTGTTGGCAATTTACATCCCGCCCATCAGCATAACAAGGCTCCCAGTTCCCCATGGCCTGTCCTGCCTTTCTGGATTTTACACTTTTTTCAGATGGCCCTTTTGACCTGGGGGCAGTGAGAGTACATTGTAGTGCAGATGTCCTTTGCAAGCTTGCTTGGTTATCCAGAAAGTGCGTATGCGTTTCTTCCTAGGAAAAAACGCATATTCCCTTTTTGGCCAAGTGCATCATTGTGGACGTTCTGCCTCTTTTCCTATGCTTTCAATGCAATTCCAGTCTACCTCCTGAAATCGGTTTCCTGCAATTCTGCCCTGCTTTCAAGTCCTCTTGGCAGCCTTACTTCAGTATATTTTTGGACGATAGCTGTCATTTATAACTCCTCAGGTTTGTGAATTACAGTGCCCCTGAGCTCCTTTCTTCAACTCGCTTTCTTTTGAGCTGGCCGCAACACCGCAGGATTGCTTGAGACCCTAATCTGGTTCCGGCATGGCACGCTGAGCCTTTGGTTAATTCCTCTTCCTGGTGGGAAATGAGAGTTAAATTTGCCCGTCCAGACACCTCCAGCTAGTCTCTCATTGGTTCTCCCTATTCCTGTTCATCTTCCGCAGAAATTGCAAACTGGGCCAAACAGGAGGTTAAAGGCACTGACTCTCCAAGTGGGGAGACTGTTAGTAAAGCGTCTGGAATGTTGCACCAGAGTACCAGGGGACGAAAACTGAGACATATTTGAAAACGTCTCCTGATCACACGGTTGATCATACTCTGGGTTCCACATGCATGTTTTAGCTGAAGGAAGAATCCCTTAAACCGGGAGAGTTGAGACCCGTGCAATGGGTACCATGCAATATGACTTCAAAGGGTCTTCATTTGCTCACCGAACCTCTCCAATCCTATCACTGCTGCGTTTATGCCCCTGTACACACGCTTGATTCTCTTTCGGAGACATAGCAATCCATAGGTTTTCAGATACTTACTAGTCAGTTACATTCTTAGGCGTTTAATATGGGGTGTTGAGTCCATTTCGTTGAGCAAGGAGTAGCTCTTGTCTGTTACATATTAGGCTTAAGGAACTTTATCTGTGCTCATTTCAATCTCTGGTTTTATGCAGCACCCCAACTCACCTTTACCCTTAAGCAAGCATAAGTTGGTTTTCTAAATTTGAGACCCTGTTCTGTTTTGTAATTCAGTTCCTGTGTAGCCAAGTTTACATTCCGTGCATTAGTGATATCTTATGATGTTTCTTTTTCTGTGTGACTTATTTCAGTTAGAATCATCATAGCTGAATCCACTCATTATGCTGCTACAGGCCTGTTGACATAGATTTCATTGCTGAGGGATATTGCATTGTACGTAAGTACCACAAGTTCTTTATCCTTTTTTCACTTTCTGTGATATTGAACTTGTACCGTAAACGAGGTTTTTGTAAACAGAGGCGTCCCAAACTTTGGGGTGGCTGTGTCTTTTTGATTTTAATTTCCCTAAGCTATAGGAGTATAAGTGGAAGTGCCCTAGGCTCTGTTGCTTTGTTTTTTAGATGCTTCAGGAAACACCATACACTTCTCCAGAGTGTCTGTTGGCAATTTACATCCCGCCCATCAGCATAACAAGGCTCCCAGTTCTCCATGGCCTGTCCTGCCTTTCTGGATTTTACACTTTTTTCAGATGGCCCTTTTGACTGGGGGGAAGTGAGACTTCATTGTAGTGCAGATTTCCTTTGCAAGCTTGCTTGGTTGGCCAAAAAGGGCGTATGCGTTTTTTCCTGAATATATTCAGGAAAAAACGCATACGCCCTTTTTGGCCAAGTGCATCATTGTGGACGTTCTGCCTCTTTTCCTATGCTTTCAATGCAATTCCAGTCTACCTCCTGAAATCGGTTTCCTGCAATTCTGCCCCGCTTTCAAGTCCTCTTGCAGCCTTACTTCAGTATATTTTTGGACGATAGCTGTCATTTATAACTCTGCAGGTTTGTGAATTACAGTGCCCCTGAGCTCCTTTCTTCAACTCGCTTTCTTGTGAGCTGGCCGCAACACCGCAAGATGGCTTCATGCCCTAATCTGTGTCCGGCACGGCACGCTGAACCTTTGGTTAATTCCTCTTCCTGGTGGGAAATGAGAGTTATATTTGCCCGTCCAGACACCTCCAGCTAGTCTCTCATTGGTTCTCCCTATTCCTGTTCATCTTCCGCAGAAATTGCAAACTGGGCCAAACAGGAGGTTAAAGGCACTGACTCTCCAAGTCGGGAGAGTGTTAGTAAAGCATCTGGAATGTTGCACTAGAGTACCAAGGGACAAAAACTGAGACATATTTGAACACGTCTCCCGATCACATGGTTGATCATACTCTAGGTTCCACATGCATGTTTTAGCTGAAGGAAGAATCCCTGAAACCTGGAGAGTTGAGACCCGTGGAATGGGTACCATGCAATATGACTTCAAAGGGTCTTCATTTGCTCACCGAACCTCTCCAATCCTATCACTGCTGCATTTATGCCCCTGTACACACGCTTGATTCTCTTTCGGAGACATAGCAATCCATAGGTTTTAAGTTACTTACTAGTCAGTTACATTCTTAGGTGTTTAATATGGGGTGTTGAGTCCATTTCGTTGAGCAAGGAGTAGCTCTTGTCTGTTACATATTAGGCTTAAGGAACTTTATCTGTGCTCATTTCAATCTCTGGTTTTATGCAGCACCCCAACTCACCTTTCCCCTTAAGCAAGCATAAGTTGGTTTTCTAAATTTGAGACCCTGTTCTGTTCTGTAATTCTGTTCCTGTGTAGCCAAGTTTACATTCCGTGTATTACTGATATCTTATGATGTTTCTTTTTCTGTGTGACTTATTTCAGTTAGAATCATCATACCTGAATCCACTCATTGTGCTGCTAAGGGCCTGATGACATAGATTTCATTGCTGAGTGATATTGCTTTGTAAGTAAATACCACAACTTCTTTATCCATTTTTCACTTTCTGCGATGTTGAACTTGTCCCGTAAACGAGGTTCTTGTAAACAGAGCCGTCCCAAACTTTGGGGTGGCTGTGTCTTTTTGATTTTAATTTCCCTAAGCTATAGGACCATAAGTGGAAGTGCCCTAGGCTCTGTTGCTTTGTTTTTTAGATGTTTCAGGAAACACCATACACTTCTCCAGAGTGGCTGTTGGCAATTTCCATCCCGCCCATCAGCATAACAAGGCTCCCAGTTCTCCATGGCCTGTCCTGCCTTTCTGGATTTTACACTTTTTTCAGATGGCCCTTTTGACCGGGGGTAAGTGAGACTTCATTGTAGTGCAGATTTCCTTTGCAAGCTTGCTTGGTTGGCCAAAAAGGGCGTATGCGATTTTTCCTCAGGAAAAAACGCATACGCCCTTTTTGGCCAAGTGCATCATTGTGGACGTTCTGCCTCTTTTCCTATGCTTTCAATGCAATTCCAGTCTACCTCCTGAAATCGGTTTCCTGCAATTCTGCCCCGCTTTCAAGTCCTCTTGGCAGCCTTACTTCAGTATATTTTTGGACGACAGCTGTCATTTATAACTCTACAGGTTTGTGAATTACAGTGCCCCTGAGCTCCTTTCTTCAACTCCCTTTCTTTTGAGCTGGCCGCAACACCGCAGGATGGCTTCAGGCCCTAATCTGGTTCCGGCACGGCACGCTGAGCCTTTGGTTAATTCCTCTTCCTGGTGGGAAATGAGAGTTAAATTTGCCCGTCCAGACACCTCCAGCTAGTCTCTCATTGGTTCTCGCTATTCCTGTTCATATTCCGCAGAAATTGCAAACTGGGCCAAACAGGAGGTTAAAGGGACTGACTCTCCAAGTCAGGAGAGTGTTAGTAAAGCGTCTGGAATGTTGCACCCGAGTACCAGGTACGAAAACTGAGACATATTTGAACACGTCTCCCGATCACATGGTTGATCATACTCTAGGTTCCACATGCATGTTTTAGCTGAAGGAAGAATACTTTAAACCTGGAGAGTTGAGACCCGTGTAATGGGTACCATGCAATATGACTTCAAAGGGTCTTCATTTGCTCACCGAACCTCTCAAATCCTATCACTGCTGCGTTTATGCCCCTGTACACATGCTTGATTCTCTTTCGGAGACATAGCAATCCATAGGTTTTAAGATACTTACTAGTCAGGTACATTCTTAGGCGTTTAATATGCGGTGTTGAGTCCATTTCGTTGAGCAAGGAGTAGCTCTTGTCTATTCCATATTTGGCTTAAGGAACTTTATCTGTGCTCATTTCAATCTCTGGTTTTATGCAGCACCCCAACTCACCTTTACCCTTAAGCAAGCATAAGTTGGTTTTCTCAATTTGAGACCCTGTTCTGTTCTGTAATTCAGTTCCTGTGTAGCCAAGTTTACATTCCGTGTATTACTGATA
This sequence comes from Stenella coeruleoalba, assembly GCF_951394435.1. NCBI lineage: Eukaryota > Metazoa > Chordata > Mammalia > Artiodactyla > Delphinidae > Stenella > Stenella coeruleoalba. The sequence continues at coordinate 11,972 of NW_027646366.1, forward strand.
TCTTATGATGTTTCTTTTTCTGTGTGACTTATTTCAGTTAGAATCATCGTACCTGAATCCACTCATTATGCTGCTACGGGCCTGATGACATAGATTTCATTGTTGAGTGATACTGCATTGTATGTCAGTACCACAAATTCTTTATCCATTTTTCACTTTCTGTGATATTGAACTTGTACAGTAAACGAGGTTCTTGTAAACAGAGGCGTCCGAAACTTTGGGGTGGCTGTGTCTTTTTGATTTTAATTTCCCTAAGCTATAGGACCATAAGTGGAAGTGCCCTAGGCTCTGTTGCTTTGTTTTTTAGATGTTTCAGGAAACACCATAAACTTCTCCCGAGTGTCTGTTGGCAATTTACATCCCGCCCATCAGCATAACAAGGCTCCCAGTTCTCCATGGCCTGTCCTGCCTTTCTGGATTTTACACTTTTTTCAGATGGCCCTTTTGACTGGTGGGAAGTGAGACTTCATTGTAGTGCAGATTTCCTTTGCAAGCTTGCTTGGTTGGCCAAAAAGCGTGTATGCGTTTTTTCCTGAATATATTCAGGAAAAAACGCATATGCCCTTTTTGGCCAAGTGCATCATTTTGGACGTTTTGCCTCTTTTCCTATGCTTTCAATGAAATTCCAGTCTACCTCCTGAAATCGGTTTCCTGCAATTCTGCCCCGCTTTCAAGTCCTCTTGGCAGCCTTACTTCAGTGTATTTTTGGACGATAGCTGTCATTTATAACTCTGCAGGTTTGTGAATTACAGTGCCCCTGAGCTCCTTTCTTCAACTCGCTTTCTTGTGACCTGGCCACAACACCGCAGGTTGGCTTCAGGCCCTAATCTTGTTCCGGCATGGCACGCTGAGCCTTTGGTTAATTCGTCTTTCTGGTGGGAAATGAGAGTTAAATTTGCCCGTCCAGACACCTCCAGCTAGTCTCTCATTGGTTCTCGCTATTCCTCTTCATCTTCCGCAGAAATTGCAAACTGGGCCAAACAGGAGGTTAAAGGGACTGACTCTCCAAGTCGGGAGAGTGTTAGTAAAGCGTCTGGAATGTTGCACCCGAGTACCAGGGTACGCAAACTGAGACATATTTGAACACGTCTCCCGATCACATGGTTGATCATACTCTAGGTTCCACATGCATGTTTTAGCTGAAGGAAGAATACCTTAAACCTGGGTAGCTGAAACCCGTGGAATGGGTACCATGCAATATGACTTCAAAGGGTCTTCATTTGCTCACCGAACCTCTCCAATCCTATCACTGCTGCGTTTATGCCCCTGTACACATGCTTGATTCTCTTTCGCAGACATAGCAATCCATAGGTTTTAAGATATTTACTAGTCAGGTACATTCTTAGGCGTTTAATATGCGGTGTTGAGTCCATTTCGTTGAGCAAGGGGTAGCTCTTGTCTATTCCATATTTGGCTTAAGGAACTTTATCTGTGCTCATTTCAATCTCTGGTTTTATGCAGCACCCCAACTCACCTTGTCCCTTAAGCAAGCATAAGTTGGTTTTCTAAATTTGAGACCCTGTTCTGTTCTGTAATTCAGTTCCTGTGTAGCCAAGTTTGCATTCCGTGTATTACTGATATCTTATGATGTTTCTTTTTCTGTGTGACTTATTTCAGTGAGAATCATCATACCTGAATCCACTCATTGTGCTGCTAAGGGCCTGATGACATAGATTTTATTGCTGAGTGATATTGCTTTGTAAGTAAATACCACAACTTCTTTATCCATTTTTCACTTTCTGCGATGTTGAACTTGTACTGTAAACGAGTTTCTTGTAAACAGAGGCGTCCCAAACTTTGGGGTGGCTGTGTCTTTTTGATTTTAATTTCCCTAAGCTATAGGACCATAAGTGGAAGTGCCCTAGGCTCTGTTGCTTTGTTTTTTAGATGTTTCAGGAAACACCATACACTTCTCCAGAGTGTCTGTTGGCAATTTCCATGCCGCCCATCAGCATAACAAGGCTCCCAGTTCTCCATGGCCTGTCCTGCCTTTCTGGATTTTACACTTTTTTCAGATGGCCCTTTTGACCGGCCGGAAGTGAGACTTCATTGTAGTGCAGATTTCCTTTGCAAGTTTGCTTGGTTGGCCAAAAAGGGCGTATGCGTTTTTTCCTGAATATATTCAGGAAAAAACGCATACGCCCTTTTTGGCCAAATGCATCATTGTGGACGTTCTGCCTCTTTTCCTATGCTTTCAATGCAATTCCAGTCTACCTCCTGAAATCGGTTTCCTGCAATTCTGCCCCACTTTCAAGTCCTCTTGGCAGCCTTACTTCAGTATATTTTTGGACGATAGCTGTCATTTATAACTCTGCAGGTTTGTGAATTACAGTGCCCCTGAGCTCCTTTCTTCAACTCGCTTTCTTTTGAGCTGGCCGCAACACCGCAGGATGGCTTCAGGCCCTAATCTGGTTCCGGCATGGCACGTTGCTCCTTTGGTTATTTCCTCTTCCTGGTGGGAAATGAGAGTTAAATTTGCCCGTCCAGACACCTCCAGCTAGTCTCTCATTGGTTCTCGCTATTCCTGTTCATCTTCCGCAGAAATTGCAAACTGGGCCAAACAGGAGGTTAAAGGGGCTGACTCTCCAAGTCGGGAGAGTGCAAGTAAAGCGTCTGGAATGTTGCACCCGAGTACCAGGGTACGAAAACTGAGACATATTTGAACATGTCTCCCGATCACATGGTTGATCATACTCTAGGTTCCACATGCATGTTTTAGCTGAAGGAAGAATACTTTAAACCTGGAGAGTTGAGACCCTTGTAATGGGTACCTTGCAATATGACTTCAAAGGGTCTTCATTTGCTCACCGAACCTCTCCAATCCTATCACTGCTGCATTTATGCCCCTGTACACATGCTTGATTCTCTTTCGGAGACATAGCAATCCATAGGTTTTAAGATACTTACTAGTCAGGTACATTCTTAGGCGTTTAATATGCGGTGTTGAGTCCATTTCGTTGAGCAAGGAGTAGCTCTTGTCTATTCCATATTTGGCTTAAGGAACTTTATCTGTGCTCATTTCAATCTCTGGTTTTATGCAGCACCCCAACTCACCTTTCCCCTTAAGCAAGCATAAGTTGGTTTTCTAAATTTGAGACCCTGTTCTGTTCTGTAATTCAGTTCCTCTGTAGCCAAGTTTACATTCCGTGTATTACTGATATCTTATGATGTTTCTTTCTCTGTGTGATTTATTTCAGTTAGAATCATCATACCTGAATCCACTCATTGTGCTGCTAAGGGCCTGATGACATAGATTTCATTGCTGAGTGATATTGCTTTGTAAGTAAATACCACAACTTCTTTATCCATTTTTCACTTTCTGCGATGTTGAACTTGTACTGTAAACGATTTTCTTGTAAACAGAGCCGTTCCAAACTTTGGGGTGGCTGTGTCTTTTTGATTTTAATTTCCCTAAGCTCTAGGACCATAAGTGGAAGTGCCATAGGCTCTGATGCTTTGTCTTTTAGATGTTTCAGGAAACACCATACACTTCACCAGAGTGTCTGTTGGCAATTTACATCCCGCCCATCAGCATAACAAGGCTCCCAGTTCTCCATGGCCTGTCCTGCCTTTCTGGAATTTACACTTTTTTCAGGTGGCCCTTTTGACCGGGGGGAAGTGAGACTTCATTGTAGTGCAGATTTCCTTTGCAAGTTTGGTTGGTTGACCAAAAAGGGCGTATGCGTTTTTTCCTGAATATATTCAGGAAAAAACGCATACGCTCTTTTTGGCCAAGTGCATCATTGTGGACGTTCTGCCTCTTTTCCTATGCTTTCAATGCAATTCCAGTCTACCTCCTGAAATCGGTTTCCTGCAATTCTGCCCCGCTTTCAAGTCCTCTTGGCAGCCTGACTTCAGTATATTTTTGGACGATAGCTGTCATTTATAACTCTGCAGGTTTGTGAATTACAGTGCCCCTGAGCTCCTTTCTTCAACTCGCTTTCTTTTGAGCTGGCCGCAACACCGCAGGATGGCTTCAGGCCCTAATCTGGTTCCGGCATGGCACGTTGAGCCTTTGGTTATTTCCTCTTCCTGGTGGGAAATGAGAGTTAAATTTGCCCGTCCAGACACCTCCAGCTAGTCTCTCATTGGTTCTCGCTATTCCTGTTCATCTTCCGCAGAAATTGCAAACTGGGCCAAACAGGAGGTTAAAGGCGCTGACTCTCCATGTGGGGATAGTGTTAGTAAAGCATCTGGAATGTTGCACCCGAGTACCAGGGGAGGAAAACTGAGACATATTTGAACACATCTCCCTTTCACAAGGTTGATCATACTCTGGGTTCCACATGCATGTTTTAGCTGAAGGAAGAATACCTTAAACCTGGAGAGTTGAGACCCGTGGAATGGGTACCATGCAATATGACTTCAAAGGGTCTTCATTTGCTCACCGAACCTCTCCAATCCTATCACTGCTTCGTTTCTGCCCCTGTACACATGCTTGATTCTCTTTCGGAGACATAGCAATCCATAGGTTTTAAGATACTTACTAGTCAGGTACATTCTTAGGCGTTTAATATGGGGTGTTGAGTCCATTTCGTTGAGCAAGGAGTAGCTCTTGTCTGTTACATATTAGGCTTAAGGAACTTTATCTGTGCTCATTTCAATCTCTGGTTTTATGCAGCACCCCAACTCACCTTTACCCTTAAGCAAGCATAAGTTGGTTTTCTTAATTTGAGTCCCTGTTCTGTTTTGGAATTCAGTTCCTGTGTAGCCAAGTTTACATTCCGTGTATTAGTGATATCTTATGATGTTTCTTTTTCTGTGTGACTTATTTCAGTTAGAATCATCGTACCTGAATCGACTCATTATGCTGCTACGGGCCTGAGGACATAGATTTCATTGCTGAGTGATACTGCATTGTACGTAAGTACCACAAGTTCTTTATCCATTTTTCACTTTCTGTGATATTGAACTTGTACGGTAAACGAGGTTCTTGTAAACAGAGGCGTCCGAAACTTTGGGGTGGCTGTGTCTTTTTGATTTTAATTTCCCTAAGCTATAGGACCATAAGTGGAAGTGCCCTAGGCTCTGTTGCTTTGTTTTTTAGATGTTTCAGGAAACACCATACACTTCTCCAGAGTGTCTGTTGGCAATTTACATCCCGCCCATCAGCATAACAAGGCTCCCAGTTCTCCATGGCCTGTCCTGCCTTTCTGGATTTTACACTTTTTTCAGATGGCCCTTTTGACCGGGGGGAAGTGAGACTTCATTGTAGTGCAGATTTCCTTTGCAAGTTTGCTTGGTTGGCCAAAAAGGGCGTATGCGTTTTTTCCTGAATATATTCAGGAAAAAACGCCTACGCCCTTTTTGGCCAAGTGCATCATTGTGGACGTTCTGCCTCTTTTCCTATGCTTTCAATGCAATTCCAGTCTACCTCCTGAAATCGGTTTCCTGCAATTCTTCCCCGCTTTCAAGTCCTCTTGGTAGCCTTACTTCAGTATATTTTTGGACGATAGCTGTCATTTATAACTCTGTAGGTTTGTGAATTACAGTGCCCCTGAGCTCCTTTCTTCAACTCGCTTTCTTTTGAGCTGGCCGCAACACCGCAGGATGGCTTCAGGCCCTAATCTGGTTCCGGCACGGCACGCTGAGCCCTTGGTTATTTCCTCTTCCTGGTGGGAAATGAGAGTTAAATTTGCCCGTCCAGACACCTCCAGCTAGTCTCTCATTGGTTCTCCCTATTCCTGTTCATCTTCCGCAGAAATTGCAAACTGAGCCAAACAGGAGGTTAAAGGCGCTGACTCTCCAAGTGGGGAGAGTGTTAGTAAAGCGTCTGGAATGTTGCACCCGAGTACCAGGGGAGGAAAACTGAGACATATTTGAACACGTCTCCCGATCACATGGTTGATCATATTCTAGATTCCACATGCATGTTTTAGCTGAAGGAAGAATACCTTAAACTTGGGTAGTTGAAACCCGTGGAATGGGTACCATGCAATATGACTTCAAAGGGTCTTCATTTGCTCACCGAACCTCTCAAATCCTATCACTGCTGCGTTTATGCCCCTGTACACATGCTTGATTCTCTTTCGGAGACATAGCAATCCATAGGTTTTAAGATACTTACTAGTCAGGTACATTCTTAGGCGTTTAATATGCGGTGTTGAGTCCATTTCGTTGAGCAAGGAGTAGCTCTTGTCTATTCCATATTTGGCTTAAGGAACTTTATCTGTGCTCATTTCAATCTCTGGTTTTATGCAGCACCCCAACTCACCTTTACCCTTAAGCAAGCATAAGTTGGTTTTCTCAATTTGAGACCCTGTTCTGTTCTGTAATTCAGTTCCTGTGTAGCCAAGTTTACATTCCGTGTATTACTGATATCTTATGATGTTTCTTTTTCTGTGTGACTTATTTCAGTTAGAATCATCGTACCTGAATCCACTCATTATGCTGCTACGGGCCTGATGACATAGATTTCATTGTTGAGTGATACTGCATTGTATGTCAGTACCACAAATTCTTTATCCATTTTTCACTTTCTGTGATATTGAACTTGTACAGTAAACGAGGTTCTTGTAAACAGAGGCGTCCGAAACTTTGGGGTGGCTGTGTCTTTTTGATTTTAATTTCCCTAAGCTATAGGACCATAAGTGGAAGTGCCCTAGGCTCTGTTGCTTTGTTTTTTAGATGTTTCAGGAAACACCATAAACTTCTCCCGAGTGTCTGTTGGCAATTTACATCCCGCCCATCAGCATAACAAGGCTCCCAGTTCTCCATGGCCTGTCCTGCCTTTCTGGATTTTACACTTTTTTCAGATGGCCCTTTTGACTGGGGGGAAGTGAGACTTCATTGTAGTGCAGATTTCCTTTGCAAGCTTGCTTGGTTGGCCAAAAAGCGTGTATGCGTTTTTTCCTGAATATATTCAGGAAAAAACGCATATGCCCTTTTTGGCCAAGTGCATCATTTTGGACGTTTTGCCTCTTTTCCTATGCTTTCAATGAAATTCCAGTCTACCTCCTGAAATCGGTTTCCTGCAATTCTGCCCCGCTTTCAAGTCCTCTTGGCAGCCTTACTTCAGTGTATTTTTGGACGATAGCTGTCATTTATAACTCTGCAGGTTTGTGAATTACAGTGCCCCTGAGCTCCTTTCTTCAACTCGCTTTCTTGTGACCTGGCCACAACACCGCAGGTTGGCTTCAGGCCCTAATCTTGTTCCGGCATGGCACGCTGAGCCTTTGGTTAATTCGTCTTTCTGGTGGGAAATGAGAGTTAAATTTGCCCGTCCAGACACCTCCAGCTAGTCTCTCATTGGTTCTCGCTATTCCTCTTCATCTTCCGCAGAAATTGCAAACTGGGCCAAACAGGAGGTTAAAGGGACTGACTCTCCAAGTCGGGAGAGTGTTAGTAAAGCGTCTGGAATGTTGCACCCGAGTACCAGGGTACGCAAACTGAGACATATTTGAACACGTCTCCCGATCACATGGTTGATCATACTCTAGGTTCCACATGCATGTTTTAGCTGAAGGAAGAATACCTTAAACCTGGGTAGCTGAAACCCGTGGAATGGGTACCATGCAATATGACTTCAAAGGGTCTTCATTTGCTCACCGAACCTCTCCAATCCTATCACTGCTGCGTTTATGCCCCTGTACACATGCTTGATTCTCTTTCGCAGACATAGCAATCCATAGGTTTTAAGATATTTACTAGTCAGGTACATTCTTAGGCGTTTAATATGCGGTGTTGAGTCCATTTCGTTGAGCAAGGGGTAGCTCTTGTCTATTCCATATTTGGCTTAAGGAACTTTATCTGTGCTCATTTCAATCTCTGGTTTTATGCAGCACCCCAACTCACCTTGTCCCTTAAGCAAGCATAAGTTGGTTTTCTAAATTTGAGACCCTGTTCTGTTCTGTAATTCAGTTCCTGTGTAGCCAAGTTTGCATTCCGTGTATTACTGATATCTTATGATGTTTCTTTTTCTGTGTGACTTATTTCAGTGAGAATCATCATACCTGAATCCACTCATTGTGCTGCTAAGGGCCTGATGACATAGATTTTATTGCTGAGTGATATTGCTTTGTAAGTAAATACCACAACTTCTTTATCCATTTTTCACTTTCTGCGATGTTGAACTTGTACTGTAAACGAGTTTCTTGTAAACAGAGGCGTCCCAAACTTTGGGGTGGCTGTGTCTTTTTGATTTTAATTTCCCTAAGCTATAGGACCATAAGTGGAAGTGCCCTAGGCTCTGTTGCTTTGTTTTTTAGATGTTTCAGGAAACACCATACACTTCTCCCGAGTGTCTGTTGGCAATTTCCATGCCGCCCATCAGCATAACAAGGCTCCCAGTTCTCCATGGCCTGTCCTGCCTTTCTGGATTTTACACTTTTTTCAGATGGCCCTTTTGACCGGCCGGAAGTGAGACTTCATTGTAGTGCAGATTTCCTTTGCAAATTTGCTTGGTTGGCCAAAAAGGGCGTATGCGTTTTTTCCTGAATATATTCAGGAAAAAACGCATACGCCCTTTTTGGCCTAATGCATCATTGTGGACGTTCTGCCTCTTTTCCTATGCTTTCAATGCAATTCCAGTCTACCTCCTGAAATCGGTTTCCTGCAATTCTGCCCCGCTTTCAAGTCCTCTTGGCAGCCTTACTTCAGTATATTTTTGGATGATTGCTGTCATTTATAACTGTGCAGGTTTGTGAATTACAGTGCCCCTGAGCTCCCTTCTTCAACTCGCTTTCTTGTGACCTGGCCGCAACACCGCATGATGGCTTCAGGCCCTAATCTGGTTCCGGCACGGCACGCTGAGCCTTTGGTTAATTCCTCTTCCTGGTGGGAAATGAGAGTTAAATTTGCCCGTCCAGACACCTCCAGCTAGTCTCTCATTGGTTCTCGCTATTCCTGTTCATCTTCTGCAGAAATTGCAAACTGGGCCAAACAGGAGGTTAAAGGGACTGACTCTCCAAGTCGGGAGAGTGTTAGTAAAGCGTCTGGAATGTTGCACCCGAGTACCAGGGTACGAAAACTGAGACATATTTGAACACGTCTCCCGATCACATGGTGGATCATACTCTAGGTTCCTCATGCATGTTTTAGCTGAAGGAAGAATACCTTAAACCTGGGTAGTTGAAACCCGTGGAATGGGTACCATGCAATATGACTTCAAAGGGTCTTCATTTGCTCACCGAACCTCTCCAATCCTATCACTGCTGCGTTTATGCCCCTGTACACATGCTTGATTCTCTTTCGGAGACATAGCAATCCATAGGTTTTAAGATACTTACTAGTCAGGTACATTCTTAGGCGTTTAATATGCGGTGTTGAGTCCATTTCGTTGAGCAAGGAGTAGCTCTTTTCTATTCCATATTTGGCTTAAGGAACTTTATCTGTGCTCATTTCAATCTCTGGTTTTATGCAGCACCCCAACTCACCTTGTCCCTTAAGCAAGTATAAGTTGGTTTTCTAAATTTGAGACCCTGTTCTGTTCTGTAATTCAGTTCCTGTGTAGCCAAGTTTACATTCCGTGTATTACTGATATCTTATGATGTTTCTATTTCTGTGTGACTTATTTCAGTTAGAATCATCATACCTGAATCCACTCATTGTGCTGCTAAGGGCCTGATGACATAGATTTCATTGCTGAGTGATATTGCTTTGTAAGTAAATACCACATCTTCTTTATCCATTTTTCACTTTCTGCGATGTTGAACTTGTACTGTAAACGAGGTTCTTGTAAACAGAGCCGTCCCAAATTTTGGGGTGGCTGTGTCTTTTTGATTTTAATTTCCCTAAGCTATAGGACCATAAGTGGAAGTGCCCTAGGCTCTGTTGCTTTCTTTTTTAGATGTTTCAGGAAACACCATACACTTCTCCCGAGTGTCTGTTGGCAATTTACATCCCGCCCATCAGCATAACAAGGCTCCCAGTTCTCCATGGCCTGTCCTGCCTTTCTGGATTTTACACTTTTTTCAGATGGCCCTTTTGACCGGGGGGAAGTGAGACTTCATTGTAGTGCAGATTTCCTTTGCAAGTTTGCTTGGTTGGCCAAAAAGGGCGTATGCGTTTTTTCCTGAATATATTCAGGAAAAAACGCATACGCACTTTTTGGCCAAGTGCATCATTGTGGACGTTCTGCCTCTTTTCCTATGCTTTCAATGCAATTCCAGTCTACCTCCTGAAATCGGTTTCCTGCAATTCTGCCCCGCTTTCAAGTCCTCTTGGCAGCCTTACTTCAGTATATTTTTGGACGATAGCTGTCATTTATAACTCTGCAGGTTTGTGAATTACAGTGCCCCTGAGCTCCTTTCTTCAACTCGCTTTCTTGTGACCTGGCCGCAACACCGCATGATGGCTTCAGGCCCTAATCTGGTTCCGGCACGGCACGCTGAGCCTTTGGTTAATTCCTCTTCCTGGTGGGAAATGAGAGTTAAATTTGCCCGTCCAGACACCTCCAGCTAGTCTCTCATTGGTTCTCGCTATTCCTGTTCATCTTCTGCAGAAATTGCAAACTGGGCCAAACAGGAGGTTAAAGGGACTGACTCTCCAAGTCGGGAGAGTGTTAGTAAAGCGTCTGGAATGTTGCACCCGAGTACCAGGGTACGAAAACTGAGACATATTTGAACACGTCTCCCGATCACATGGTGGATCATACTCTAGGTTCCTCATGCAAGTTTTAGCTGAAGGAAGAATACCTTAAACCTGGGTAGTTGAAACCCGTGGAATGGGTACCATGCAATATGACTTCAAAGGGTCTTCATTTGCTCACCGAACCTCTCCAATCCTATCACTGCTGCGTTTATGCCCCTGTACACATGCTTGATTCTCTTTCGGAGACATAGCAATCCATAGGTTTTAAGATACTTACTAGTCAGGTACATTCTTAGGCGTTAAATATGCGGTGTTGAGTCCATTTCGTTGAGCAAGGAGTAGCTCTTTTCTATTCCATATTTGGCTTAAGGAACTTTATCTGTGCTCATTTCAATCTCTGGTTTTATGCAGCACCCCAACTCACCTTTCCCCTTAAGCAAGCATAAGTTGCTTTCCTAAATTTGAGACCCTGTTCTGTTTTGGAATTCAGTTCCTGTGTAGCCAAGTTTACATTCCGTGTATTAGTGATATCTTATGATGTTTCTTTTTCTGTGTGACTTATTTCAGTTAGAATCATCGTACCTGAATCCACTCATTATGCTGCTACGGGCCTGATGACATAGTGTTCATTGCTGAGTGATACTGCATTGTACGTAAGTACCACAAGTTCTTTATCCATTTTTCACTTTCTGTGATATTGAACTTGTACGGTAAATGAGGTTCTTGTAAACAGAGGCATCCCAAACTTTGGGGTGGCTGTGTCTTTTTGATTTTAATTTCCCTAAGCTATAGGACCATAAGTGGAAGTGCCCTAGGCTCTGTTGCTTTGTTTCTTAGATGTTTCAGGAAACACCATACACTTATCCCGAGTGGCTGTTGGCAATTTACATCCCGCCCATCAGCATAACAAGGCTCCCAGTTCTCCATGGCCTGTCCTGCCTTTCTGAATTTTACACTTTTTTCAGATGGCCCTTTTGACCGGGGAGGAAGTGAGACTTCATTGTAGTGCAGATTTCCTTTGCAAGCTTGCTTGGTTGCCCAAAAAGAGCGTATGCGTTTTTTCTTGAATATATTCATAGGTGGAAGTGCCCTAGGCTCTGTTGCTTTCCTGAATATATTCAGGAAAAAACGCATACGCCCTTTTTGGCCAAGTGCATCATTGTGGACGCTCTGCCTCTTTTCCTATGCTTTCAATGCAATTCCAGTCTACCTCCTGAAATCGGTTTCCTGCAATTCTGCCCCGCTTTCAAGTCCTCTTGGCAACCTTACTTCAGTATATTTTTGGACGATAGCTGTCATTTATAACTCTGCAGGTTTGTGAATTACAGTGCCCCTGAGCTCCTTTCTTCAACTCGCTTTCTTGTGACCTGGCCGCAACACCGCAGGATGGTTTCAGGCCCTAATCTTGTTCCGGCACGGCATGCTGAGCCTTTGGTTAATTCCTCTTCCTGGTGGGAAATGAGAGTTAAATTTGCCCGTCCAGGCACCTCCAGCTAGTCTCTCATTGGTTCTCGCTATTCCTGTTCATCTTCCGCAGAAATTGCAAACTGGGCCAAACAGGAGGTTAAAGGGACTGACTCTCCAAGTGGGGAGAGTGTTAGTAAAGCGTCTGGAATGTTGCACCCGAGTACCAGGGTACGAAAAATGAGACATATTTGAACACGTCTCCCGATCACATGGTTGATCATAATCTAGGTTCCACATGCATGTTTTAGCTGAAGGAAGAATACCTTAAACCTGGGTAGTTGAAACCCGTGGAATGGGTACCATGCAATATGACTTCAAAGGGTCTTCATTTGCTCACCGAACCTCTCCAATCCTATCACTGCTGCGTTCATGCCCCTGTACACATGCTTGATTCTCTTTCGGAGACATAGCAATCCATAGGTTTTAAGATACTTACTAGTCAGGTACATTCTTAAGCGTTGAATATGCGGTGTTGAGTCCATTTCGTTGAGCAAGGAGTAGCTCTTTTATATTCCATATTTGGCTTAAGGAACTTTATCTGTGCTCACTTCAATCTCTGGTTTTATGCAGCACCCCAACTCACCTTTCCCCTTAAGCAAGCATAAGTTGCTTTTCTAAATTAGAGACCGTGTTCTGTTCTGTAATTCAGTTCAGGTGTAGCCAAGTTTACATTGCGTGTATTAGTGATATCTTATGATGTTTCTTTTTCTGTGTGACTTATTTCAGTTAGAATCATCATACCTGAATCCACTCATTGTGCTGCTAAGGGCCTGATGACATAGATTTCATTGCTGAGTGATATTGCTTTGTAAGCAAATACCACAACTTCTTTATCCATTTTTCACTTTCTGCGATGTTGAACTTGTACTGTAAACGAGGTTCTTGTAAACAGAGGCGTCCCAAACTTTGGGGTGGCTGTGTCTTTTTCATTTTAATTTCCCTATGCTATAGGACCATAAACGGAAATGTCCTAGGCTCTGTTGCTTTGTTTTTTAGATGTTTCAGGAAACACCATACACTTCTCCCTAGTGTCTGTTGGCAATTTACATCCCGCCCATCAGCATAACAAGGCTCCCAGTTCTCCATGGCCTGTCCTGCCTTTCTGGATTTTACACTTTTCTCAGATGGCCCTTTTGACCAGGGGGAAGTGAGACTTCATTGTAGTGCAGATTTCCTTTGCAAGCTTGCTTGGTTGGCCAAAAAGGGCGTATGCATTTTTTCCTGAATATATTCAGGAAAAAACGCATACGCCCTTTTTGGCCAAGTGCATCATTGTGGACGTTCTGCCTCTTTTCCTGTGCTTTCAATGCAATTCCAGTCTACCTCCTGAAATCGGTTTCCTGCAATTCTGCCCCGCTTTCAAGTCCTCTTGGCAGCCTTACTTCAGTATATTTTTGGACGATAGCTGTCATTTATAACTCTGCAGGTTAGTGAATTACAGTGCCCCTGAGCTCCTTTCTTCAACTCGCTTTCTTGTGACCTGGCCGCAACACCGCAGGATGGTTTCAGGCCCTAATCTGGTTCCGGCACGACACGCTGAGCCTTTGGTTAATTCCTCTTCCTGGTGGGAAATGAGAGTTAAATTTGCCCGTCCAGGCACCTCCAGCTAGTCTCTCATTGGTTCTCGCTATTCCTGTTCATCTTCCGCAGAAATTGCAAACTGGGCCAAACAGGAGGTTAAAGGGACTGACTCTCCAAAACGGGAGAGTGTTAGTAGAGTGTCTGGAATGTTGCACCCGAGTACCAGGGTACGGAAACTGAGATATATTTGAACACGTCTCCCGATCACATGGTTGATCATACTCTAGGTTCCACATGCATGTTTTAGCTGAAGGAAGAATACATTAAACCTGGGTAGTTGACACCCGTGGAATGGGTACCATGCAATATGACTTCAAAGGGTCTTCATTTGCTCACTGAACCTCTCCAATCCTATCACTGCTGCGTTTATGCCCCTGTACACATGCTTGATTCTGTTTCGGAGACATAGCAATCCATAGGTTTTAAGATACTTACTAGTCAGGTACATTCTTAGGCGTTGAATATGCGGTGTTGAGTCCATTTCGTTGAGCAAGGAGTAGCTCTTGTCTATTCCATATTTGGCTTAAGGAACTTTATCTGTGCTCACTTCAATCTCTGGTTTTATGCAGCACCCCAACTCACCTTTACCCTTAAGCAAGCATAAGTTGCTTTTCTAAATTAGAGACCATGTTCTGTTCTGTAATTCAGTTCCTGTGTAGCCAAGTTTACATTCCGTGTATTACTGATATCTTATGATGTTTCTTTTTCTGTGTGACTTATTTCAGTTAGAATCATCATACCTGAATCCACTCATTGTGCTGCTAAGGGCCTGATGACATAGATTTCATTGCTGAGTGATATTGCTTTGTAAGTAAATACCACAACTTCTTTATCCATTATTCATTTTCTGCAATGTTGAACTTGTACTGTAAACGAGGTTCTTGTAAACAGAGGCGTTCCAAACTTTGGGGTGGCTGTGTCTTTTTGATTTTAATTTCCCTAAGCTATAGGACCATAAGTGGAAGTGCCCTATGCTCTGTTGCTTTGTTTTTTAGATGTTTCTGGAAACACCATACATTTCTCCCGAGTGTCTGTTGGCAATTTACATCCCGCCCATCAGCATAACAAGGCTCCCAGTTCTCCATGGCCTGTCCTGCCTTTCTGGATTTTACACTTTTCTCAGATGGCCCTTTTGACCAGGGGGAAGTGAGACTTCATTGTAGTGCAGATTTCCTTTGCAAGCTTGCTTGGTTGGCCAAAAAGGGCGTATGCATTTTTTCCTGAATATATTCAGGAAAAAACGCATACGCCCTTTTTGGCCAAGTGCATCATTGTGGACGTTCTGCCTCTTTTCCTATGCTTTCAATGCAATTCAAGTCTACCTCCTGAAATCGGTTTCCTGCAATTCTGCCCCGCTTTCAAGTCCTCTTGGCAGCCTTACTTCAGTATATTTTTGGACGATAGCTGTCATTTATAACTCTGCAGGTTTGTGAATTACAGTGCCCCAGAGCTCCTTTCTTCAACTCGCTTTCTAGTGACCTGGCCGCAACACCGCAGGATGGCTTCAGGTCCTAATCTGGTTTCGGCACGGCACGCTGAGCCTTTGGTTAATTACTCTTCCTGGTGGGAAATGAGAATTAAATTTGCCCGTCCAGACACCTCCAGCTAGTCTCTCATTGGTTCTCCCTATTCCTGTTCATCTTCCGCAGAAATTGCAAACTGGGCCAAACAGGAGGTTAAAGGCGCTGACTCTCCAAGTGGGGAGAGTGTTAGTAAAGCGTCTGGAATGTTGCACCCGAGCACTAGGGGAGGAAAACTGAGACATATTTGAACACGCCTCCCGTTCACAAGGTTGATCATACTTTGGGTTCCACATGCATGTTTTAGCTGAAGGAAGAATACCTTAAACCTGGAGAGTTGAGACCCGTGTAATGGGTACCATGCAATATGACTTCAAAGGGACTTCATTTGCTCACCGAACCTCTCCAATCCTATCACTGCTGCGTTTATGCCCCTGTACAAACGCTTGATTCTCTTTTGGAGACATAGCAATCCATAGGTTTTAAGATACTTACTAGTCAGGTACATTCTTAGGCGTTTAATATGGGGTGTTGAGTCCATTTCGTTGAGCAAGGAGTAGCTCTTGTCTATTCCATATTTAGCTTAAGGAACTTTATCTGTGCTCATTTCAATCTCTGGTTTTATGCAGCACCCCAACTCACCTTTCCCCTTAAGCAAGCATAAGTTGGTTTTCTTAATTTGAGACCCTGTTCTGTTTTGGAATTCAGTTCCTGTGTAGCCAAGTTTACATTCCGTGTATTAGTGATATCTTATGATGTTTCTTTTTCTGTGTGACTTATTTCAGTTAGAATCATCGTACCTGAATCCACTCATTATGCAGCTACGGGCCTGATGACATAGATTTCATTGCTGAGTGATACTGCATTGTACGTAAGTACCACAAGTTCTTTATCCATTTTTCACTTTCTGTGATATTGAACTTGTACGGGAAACGAGGTTCTTGTAAACAGAGGCGTCCCAAACTTTGGGGTGGCTGTGTCCTTTTGATTTTAATTTCCATAAGCTATAGGACCATAAGTGGAAGTGCCCTAGGCTCTGTTGCTTTGTTTTTTAGATGTTTCAGGAAACACCATACACTTCTCCCGAGTGTCTGTTGGCAATTTACATCCCGCCCATCAGCATAACAAGGCTCCCAGTTCTCCATGGCCTGTCCTGCCTTTCTGGATTTTACACTTTTTTCAAATGGCCCTTTTGACCGGGGAGAAGTGAGACTTCATTGTAGTGCAGATTTCCTTTGCAAGTTTGCTTGGTTGGCCAAAAAGGGCGTATGCGTTTTTTCCTGAATATATTCAGGAAAAAACGCATTCGCCCTTTTAGGCCAAGTGCATCATTGTGGACGTTCTGCCTCTTTTCCTATGCTTTCAATGCAATTCCAGTCTACCTCCTGAAATCGGTTTCCTGCAATTCTGGCCCGCTTTCAAGTCCTCTTGGCAGCCTTACTTCAGTATATTTTTGGACGATAGCTGTCATTTATAACTCTGCAGGTTTGTGAATTACAGTGCCCCTGAGCTCCTTTCTTCGACTCGCTTTCTTGTGAACTGGCCGCAACACCGCAGGATGGTTTCAGGCCCTAATCTGGTTCCGGCACGGCACGCTGAGCCTTTGGTTAATTCCTCTTCCTGGTGGGAAATGAGAGTTAAATTTGCCCGTCCAGGCACCTCCAGCTAGTCTCTCATTGGTTCTTGCTATTCCTGTTCATCTTCCGCAGAAATTGCAATCTGGGCCAAAGAGGAGGTTAAAGGGACTGACTCTCCAAGTCGGGAGAGTGTTAGTAGAGCGTCTGGAATGTTGCACCCGAGTACCAGGGTACGAAAACTGAGACATATTTGAACACGTCTCCCGATCACATGGTTGATCATACTCTAGGTTCCACGTGCATGTTTTAGCTGAAGGAAGAATACCTTAAACCTGGAGAGTTGAGACCCGTGGAATGGGTACCATACAATATGACTTCAAAGGGTCTTCATTTGCTCACCGAACATCTCCAATCCTATCACTGCTGCATTTATGCCCCTGTACACACGATTGATTCTCTTTCGGAGACATAGCAATCTATAGGTTTTAAGATACTTACTAGTCAGGTACATTCTTAGGCGTTTAATATGCGGTGTTGAGTCCATTTCATTGAGCAAGGAGTAGCTCTTGTCTATTCCATATGTGGCTTAAGGAACTTTATCTGTGCTCATTTCAATCTCTGGTTTTATGCAGCACCCCACCTCACCTTTCCCCTTAAGCAAGTATAAGTTGCTTTTCTAAATTTGAGACCCTGTTCTGTTCTGTAATTCAGTTCCTGTGTAGCCAAGTTTACATTCCGTTTATTACTGATATCTTATAATGTTTCTTTTTCTGTGTGACTTATTTCAGTTAGAATCATCATACCTGAATCCACTCATTGTGCTGCTAAGGGTCTGATGACATAGATTTCATTGCTGAGTGATACTGCATTGTACGTAAGTACCACAAGTTCTTTATCCATTTTTCACTTTCTGTGATATTGAACTTGTACGGTAAACGAGGTTCTTGTAAACAGAGGCGTCCCAAACTTTGGGGTGGCTTTGTCTTTTTGATTTTAATTTCCCTAAGCTATAGGACCATAAGAGGAAGTGCCCTAGGCTCTGTTGCTTTGTTTTTTAGATGTTTCAGGAAACACCATACATTTCTCCCGAGTGTCTGTTGACAATTTACATCCCGCCCATCAGCATAACAAGGCTCCCAGTTCTCCATGGCCTGTCCTGCCTTTCTGGATTTTACACTTTTTTCAGATGGCCCTTTTGACCGGGGGGAAGTGAGACTTCATTGTAGTGCAGATTTCCTTTGCAAGCTTGCTTGGTTGGCCAAAAAGGGCGTATGCGTTTTTTCCTGAATATATTCAGGAAAAAACGCATACGCCCTTTTTGGCCAAGTGCATCATTGTGGACGTTCTGCCTCTTTTCCTATGCTTTCAATGCAATTCCAGTCTACCCCCTGAAATCGGTTTCCTGCAATTTTGCCCCGCTTTCAAGTCCTCTTGGCAGCCTTACTTCAGTATATTTTTGGACGATAGCTGTCATTTATAGCTCTGCAGGTTTGTGAATTACAGTGTCCCTGAGCTCCTTTCTTCAACTCGCTTTCTTGTGACCTGGCCGTAGCACCGCAGGATGGCTTCAGGCCCTAATCTGGTTCCGGCACGGCACGCTGAGCCTTTGGTTATTTCATCTTCCTGGTGGGAAATGAGTTAAATTTGCCCGTCCAGACACCTCCAGCTTGTCTCTCATTGGTTCTCCCTATTCTTGTTCATCTTCCGCAGAAATTGCAAACTGGGCCAAACAAGAGGTTAAAGGGACTGACTCGCCAAGTCGGGAGAGTGTTAGTAAAGCGTCTGGAATGTTGCACCCGAGGACCAGGGTACGAAAACTGAGACATATTTGAACACGTCTCCCGATCACACGGTTGATCATACTCTAGGTTCCACATGCATGTTTTAGCTGAAGGAAGAATACCTTTACCTGGGTAGTTGAAACCCGTGGAATGGGTACCATGCAATATGACTTCAAAGGGTCTTCATTTGCTCACCGAATCTCTCCAATCCTATCACTGCTGCGTTTATGCCCCTGTACACATGCTTGATTCTCTTTCGGAGACATAGCAATCCATAGGTTTTAAGATACTTACTAGTCAGGTACATTCTTAGGCGTTTAATATGGGGTGTTGAGTCCATTTCGTTGAGCAAGGAGTAGCTCTTGTCTATTCCATATTTGGCTTAAGGAACTTTATCTGTGCTCATTTCAATCTCTGGTTTTATGCAGCACCCCAACTCACCTTTCCCCTTAAGCAAGCATAAGTTGGTTTTCTTAATTTGAGACCCTGTTCTGTTTTGGAATTCAGTTCCTGTGTAGCCAAGTTTACATTCCGTGTATTAGTGATATCTTATGATGTTTCTTTTTCTGTGTGACTTATTTCAGTTAGAATCATCATACCTGAATCCACTCATTGTGCTGCTAAGTGCTTGATGACATAGATTTCATTGCTGAGTGATATTGCTTTGTAAGTAAATACCACAACTTCTTTATCCATTTTTCACTTTCTGCGATGTTGAACTTGTACTGTAAATGAGGTTCTTTTAAACAGAGCCGTTCCAAACTTTGGGGTTGCTGTGTCTTTTTGATTTTAATTTCCCTAAGCTATAGGACCATAAGTGGAAGTGCCCTAGGCTCTGTTGCTTTGTTTTTTAGATGTTTCAGGAGACACCATACACTTCTCCCGAGTGTCTGTTGGCAATTTACATCCCGCCCATCAGCATAACAAGGCTCCCAGTTCTCCATGGCCTGTCCTGCCTTTCTGGATTTTACACTTTTTTCAGATGGCCCTTTTGACCGGGGGGAAGTGAGACTTCATTGTAGTGCAGATTTCCTTTGCAAGCTTGCTTGGTTGGCCAAAAAGGGCGTATGCGTTTTTTCCTGAATATATTCAGGAAAAAACACATACGCCCTTTTTGGTCAAGTGCATCATTGGGGACGTTCTGCCTCTTTTCCTATGCTTTCAATGCAATTCCAGTCTACCTCCTGAAATCGGTTTCCTGCAATTCTGCCCCGCTTTCAAGTCCTCTTGGCAGCCTTACTTCAGTATATTTTTGGACGATAGCTGTCATTTATAACTCTGCATGTTTGTGAATTACAGTGCCCCTGAGCTCCTTTCTTGAACTCGCTTTCTTTTGAGCTGGCCGCAGCACCGCAGGATGGCTTCAGGCCCTAATCTGGTTCCGGCACGGCACGCTGAGCCTTTGGTTATTTCGTCTTCCTGGTGGGAAATGAGTTAAATTTGCCCGTCCAGACACCTCCAGCTAGTCTCTCATTGGTTTTCCCTATTCCTGTTCATCTTCCGCAGAAATTGCAAACTGGGCCAAACAGGAGGTTAAAGGCGCTGACTCTCCATGTGGGGATAGTGTTAGTAAAGCATCTGGAATGTTGCACCCGAGTACCAGGGGAGGAAAACTGAGACATATTTGAACACATCTCCCTTTCACAAGGTTGATCATACTCTGGGTTCCACATGCATGTTTTAGCTGAAGGAAGAATACCTTAAACCTGGAGAGTTGAGACCCGTGGAATGGGTACCATGCAATATGACTTCAAAGGGTCTTCATTTGCTCACCGAACCTCTCCAATCCTATCACTGCTGCGTTTATGCCCCTGTACACATGCTTGATTCTCTTTTGGAGACATAGCAATCCATAGGTTTTAAGATACTTACTAGTCAGGTACATTCTTAGGCGTTTAATATGGGGTGTTGAGTCCATTTCGTTGAGCAAGGAGTAGCTCTTGTCTATTCCATATTTGGCTTAAGGAACTTTATCTGTGCTCATTTCAATCTCTGGTTTTATGCAGCACCCCAACTCACCTTTACCCTTAAGCAAGCATAAGTTGGTTTTCTTAATTTGAGTCCCTGTTCTGTTTTGGAATTCAGTTCCTGTGTAGCCAAGTTTACATTCCGTGTATTAGTGATATCTTATGATGTTTCTTTTTCTGTGTGACTTATTTCAGTTAGAATCATCGTACCTGAATCGACTCATTATGCTGCTACGGGCCTGAGGACATAGATTTCATTGCTGAGTGATACTGCATTGTACGTAAGTACCACAAGTTCTTTATCCATTTTTCACTTTCTGTGATATTGAACGTGTACGGTAAACGAGGTTCTTGTAAACAGAGGCGTCCGAAACTTTGGGGTGGCTGTGTCTTTTTGATTTTAATTTCCCTAAGCTATAGGACCATAAGTGGAAGTGCCCTAGGCTCTGTTGCTTTGTTTTTTAGATGTTTCAGGAAACACCATACACTTCTCCCGAGTGTCTGTTGGCAATTTACATCCCGCCCATCAGCATAACAAGGCTCCCAGTTCTCCATGGCCTGTCCTGCCTTTCTGGATTTTACACTTTTTTCAGATGGCCCTTTTGACCGGGGGGAAGTGAGACTTCATTGTAGTGCAGATTTCCTTTGCAAGTTTGCTTGGTTGGCCAAAAAGGGCGTATGCGTTTTTTCCTGAATATATTCAGGAAAAAACGCATACGCCCTTTTTGGCCAAGTGCATCATTGTGGACGTTCTGCCTCTTTTCCTATGCTTTCAATGCAATTCCAGTCTACCTCCTGAAATCGGTTTCCTGCAATTCTGCCCCGCTTTCAAGTCCTCTTGGTAGCCTTACTTCAGTATATTTTTGGACGATAGCTGTCATTTATAACTCTGTAGGTTTGTGAATTACAGTGCTCCTGAGCTCCTTTCTTCAACTCGCTTTCTTTGGAGCTGGCCGCAACACCGCAGGATGGCTTCAGGCCCTAATCTGGTTCCGGCACGGCACGCTGAGCCCTTGGTTATTTCCTCTTCCTGGTGGGAAATGAGAGTTAAATTTGCCCGTCCAGACACCTCCAGCTAGTCTCTCATTGGTTCTCCCCATTCCTGTTCATCTTCCGCAGAAATTGCAAACTGGGCCAAACAGGAGGTTAAAGGCGCTGACTCTCCAAGTGGGGAGAGTGTTAGTAAAGCGTCTGGAATGTTGCACCCGAGTACCAGGGTAGGAAAACTGAGACATATTTGAACACGTCTCCCGTTCACATGGTTGATTATACTCTGGCTTCCACATGCATGTTTTAGCTGAAGGAAGAATACCTTAATCCTGGGTAGTTGAAACCCGTGGAATGGGTACCATGCAATATGACTTCAAAGGGTCTTCATTTGCTCACCGAACCTCTCCAATCCTATCACTGGTGCGTTTATGCCCCTGTACACACGCTTGATTCTCTTTCGGAGACATAGCAATCCATAGGTTTTAAGATACTTACTAGTCAGGTACATTCTTAGGCGTTTAATATGGGGTGTTGAGTCCATTTCGTTGAGCAAGGAGTAGCTCTTGTCTATTCCATATTTGGCTTAAGGAACATTATCTGTGCTCATTTCAATCTCTGGTTTTATGCAGCACCCCAACTCACCTTTCCCCTTAAGCAAGCATAAGTTGGTTTTCTAAATTTGAGACCCTGTTCTGTTTTGTAATTCAGTTCCTGTGTAGCCAAGTTTACATTCCGTGTATTACTGATATCTTATGATGTTTCTTTTTCTGTGTGACTTATTTCAGTTAGAATCATCGTACCTGAATCCACTCATTATGCTGCTACGGGCCTGATGACATAGATTTCATTGCTCAGTGATACTGCATTGTACGTAAGTACCACAAGTTCTTTATCCATTTTTCACTTTCTGTGATATTGAGCAGGTACGGTAAATGAGGTTCTTGTAAACAGAGGCGTCCCAAACAGTGGGGTGGCTGTCTCTTTTTGATTTTAATTTCCCTAATCTATAGGAGCATAAGTGGAAGTGCCCTAGGCTCTGTTGCTTTGTTTTTTAGATGTTTCAGGAAACACCATACACTTCTCCCGAGTGTCTGTTGGCAATTTACATCCCGCCCATCAGCATAACAAGGCTCCCAGTTCTCCATGGCCTGTCCTGCCTTTCTGGATTTTACACTTTTTTCAGATGGCCCTTTTGACCGGGGGGAAGTGAGACTTCATTGTAGTGCAGATTTCCTTTGCAAGTTTGCTTGGTTGGCCAAAAAGGGCGTATGCGTTTTTTCCTGAATATATTCAGGAAAAAACGCATACGCCCTTTTTGGCCAAGTGCATCATTGTGGACGTTCTGCCTCTTTTCCTATGCTTTCAATGCAATTCCAGTCTACCTCCTGAAATCGGTTTCCTGCAATTCTGCCCCGCTTTCAAGTCCTCTTGGTAGCCTTACTTCAGTATATTTTTGGACGATAGCTGTCATTTATAACTCTGTAGGTTTGTGAATTACAGTGCTCCTGAGCTCCTTTCTTCAACTCGCTTTCTTTGGAGCTGGCCGCAACACCGCAGGATGGCTTCAGGCCCTAATCTGGTTCCGGCACGGCACGCTGAGCCCTTGGTTATTTCCTCTTCCTGGTGGGAAATGAGAGTTAAATTTGCCCGTCCAGACACCTCCAGCTAGTCTCTCATTGGTTCTCCCCATTCCTGTTCATCTTCCGCAGAAATTGCAAACTGGGCCAAACAGGAGGTTAAAGGCGCTGACTCTCCAAGTGGGGAGAGTGTTAGTAAAGCGTCTGGAATGTTGCACCCGAGTACCAGGGTAGGAAAACTGAGACATATTTGAACACGTCTCCCGTTCACATGGTTGATTATACTCTGGCTTCCACATGCATGTTTTAGCTGAAGGAAGAATACCTTAATCCTGGGTAGTTGAAACCCGTGGAATGGGTACCATGCAATATGACTTCAAAGGGTCTTCATTTGCTCACCGAACCTCTCCAATCCTATCACTGGTGCGTTTATGCCCCTGTACACACGCTTGATTCTCTTTCGGAGACATAGCAATCCATAGGTTTTAAGATACTTACTAGTCAGGTACATTCTTAGGCGTTTAATATGGGGTGTTGAGTCCATTTCGTTGAGCAAGGAGTAGCTCTTGTCTATTCCATATTTGGCTTAAGGAACATTATCTGTGCTCATTTCAATCTCTGGTTTTATGCAGCACCCCAACTCACCTTTCCCCTTAAGCAAGCATAAGTTGGTTTTCTAAATTTGAGACCCTGTTCTGTTTTGTAATTCAGTTCCTGTGTAGCCAAGTTTACATTCCGTGTATTACTGATATCTTATGATGTTTCTTTTTCTGTGTGACTTATTTCAGTTAGAATCATCGTACCTGAATCCACTCATTATGCTGCTACGGGCCTGATGACATAGATTTCATTGCTCAGTGATACTGCATTGTACGTAAGTACCACAAGTTCTTTATCCATTTTTCACTTTCTGTGATATTGAGCAGGTACGGTAAATGAGGTTCTTGTAAACAGAGGCGTCCCAAACAGTGGGGTGGCTGTCTCTTTTTGATTTTAATTTCCCTAATCTATAGGAGCATAAGTGGAAGTGCCCTAGGCTCTGTTGCTTTGCTTTTTAGATGTTTCAGGAAACACCATACACTTCTCCCAAGTGTCTGTTGGCAATTTCCATCCCGCCCATCAGCATAACAAGGCTCCCATTTCTCCATGGCCTGTCCTGCCTTTCTGGATTTTACACTTTTTTCAGATGGCCCTTTTGACCGGGGGGAAGTGAGACTTCATCGTAGTGCACATTTCCTTTGCAAGCTTGCTTGGTTGGCCAAAAAGTGCGTATGCGTTTTTTCCTGAATATACTCATGAAAAAACGCATACGCCCTTTTTGGCCAAGTGCATCATTGTGGACGTTCTGCCTCTTTTCCTATGCTTTCAATGCAATTCCAGTCTACCTCCTGAAATCGGTTTCCTGCAATTCTGCCCCGCTTTCAAGTCCTCTTGGCAGCCTTACTTCAGTATATTTTTGGACGATAGCTGTCATTTATAACTCTGCAGGTTTGTGAATTACAGTGCCCCTGAGCTCCTTTCTTCAACTCGCTTTCTTGTGACCTGGCCACAACACCGCAGGATGGCTTCAGGCCCAATGTGGTTCCGGCACGGCATGCTGAGCCTTTGGTTATTTCCTCTTCCTGGTGGGAAATGAGAGTTAAATTTGCCCGTCCAGACACCTCCAGCTAGTCTCTCATTGGTTCTCGCTATTCCTGTTCATCTTCCGCAGAAATTGCAAACTGGGCCAAACAGGAGGTTAAAGGTGCTGACTCTCCAAGTGGGGAGAGTGTTAGTAAAGCGTCCCGAATGTTGCACCCGAGTACCAGGGTACGAAAACTGAGACATATTTGAACACGTCTCCCGTTCACACGGTTGATCATACTCTGGCTTCCACATGCGTGTTTTAACTGAAGGAAGAATACCTTAAACCTGGAGAGTTGAGACCCGTGGAATGGGTACCATACAATATGACTTCAAAGGGTCTTCATTTGCTCACCGAACCTCTACAATCCTATCACTGCTGCATTTATGCCCCTGTACACACGATTGATTCTCTTTCGGAGACATAGCAATCCATAGGTTTTAAGATACTTACTAGTCAGGTACATTCTTGGGCGTTTAATATGCGGTGTTGAGTCCATTTCGTTGAGCAAGGAGTAGCTCTTGTCTCTTCCATATTTGGCTTAAGGAACTTTATCTGTGCTCATTTCAGTCTCTGGTTTTATGCAGCACCCCAACTCACCTTTATCCTTAAGCAAGCATAAGTTGGTTTTCTAAATTTGAGACCCTGTTCTGTTCTGTAATTCAGTTCCTGTGTAGCCAAGTTTACATTCCGTGTATTACTGATATCTTATGATGTTTCTTTTTCTGTGTGACTTATTTCAGTTAGAATCATCATACCTGAATCCACTCATTGTGCTGCTAAGGGCCTGATGACATAGATTTCATTGCTGAGTGATATTGCTTTGTTAGTAAATACCACAACTTCTTTATCCATTTTTGACTTTCTGCGATGTTGAACTTGTACTGTAAACGAGGTTCTTGTAAACAGAGGCGTCCCAAACTTTGGGGTGGCTGTGTCTTTTTGATTTTAATTTCCCTAAGCTATAGGACCATAAGTGGAAGTGCCCTAGGCTCTGTTGCTTTGCTTTTTAGATGTTTCAGGAAACACCATACACTTCTCCCGAGTAGCTCTTGGCTATTTACATCCCGCCCATCAGCATAACAAGGCTCCCAGTTCTCCATGGCCTGTCCGGGATTTCTGGATTTTACACTTTTTTCAGATGGCCCTTTTGACCGGGGGGAAGTGAGACTTCATTGTAGTGCAGATTTCCTTTGCAAGCTTGCTTGGTTGGCCAAAAAGGGCGTATGCGTTTTTTCCTGAATATATTTAGGAAAAAACGCATACGCCCTTTTTGGCCAAGTGCATCATTGTGGACGTTCTGCCTCTTTTCCTATGCTTTCAATGCAATTCCAGTCTACCTCCTGAAATCGGTTTCCTGCAGTTCTGCCCCGCTTTCAAGTCCTCTTGGCAGCCTGACTTCAGTATATTTTTGGACGATAGCTGTCATTTATAACTCTGCAGGTTTGTGAATTACAGTGCCCCTGAGCTCCTTTCTTCAACTCGCTTTCTTGTGACCTGGCCGCAACACCGCAGGATGGCTTCAGGCCCTAATCTGGTTCCGGCAAGGCACGCTGAGCCTTTGGTTAATTCCTCTTCCTGGTGGGAAATGAGAGTTAAATTTGCCCGTCCAGACACCTCCAGCTAGTCTCTCATTGGTTCTCGCTATTCCTGTTCATCTTCCACAGAAATTGCAAACTGGGCCAAACAGGAGGTTAAAGGGACTGACTCTCCAAGTCGGGAGAGTGTTAGTAAAGCGTCTGGAATGTTGCACCCGAGTACCAGGGTACGAAAACTGAGACATATTTGAACACGTCTCCCGATCACATGGTTGATCATACTCTGGGTTCCACATGCATGTTTTAGATGAAGGAAGAATACCTTAAACCTGGGTAGTTGAAACCCGTGGAATGGGTACCATGCAATATGACTTCAAAGGGTCTTCATTTGCTCACCGAACCTCTCCAATCGTATCACTGCTGCGTTTATGCCCCTGTACACATGCTTGATTCTCTTTCGGAGACATAGCAATCCCTAGGTTTTAAGATACTTACTAGTCAGGTACATTCTTAGGCGTTTAATATGCGGTGTTGAGTCCATTTCGTTGAGCAAGGAGTAGCTCTTGTCTATTCCATATTTGGCTAAAGGAACTTTATCTGTGCTCATTTCAATCTCTGGTTTCATGCAGCACCCCAACTCACCTTTACCCTTAAGCAAGCATAAGTTGGTTTTCTAAATTTGAGACCCTGTTCTGTTCTGTAATTCAGTTCCTGTGTAGCCAAGTTTACATTCCGTGTATTACTGATATCTTATGATGTTTCTTTTTCTGTGTGACTTATTTCAGTTAGAATCATCGTACCTGAATCCACTCATTATGCTTCTACGGGCCTGATGACATAGATTTCATTGCTGAGTGATACTGCATTGTACGTAAGTACCACAAGTTCTTTATCCATTTTTCACTTTCTGTGATATTGAACTTGTACGGTAAACGAGGTTCTTGTAAACAGAGGCGTCCAAAACTTTGGGGTGGCTTTGTCTTTTTGATTTTAATTTCCCTAAGCTATAGGACCATAAGTGGAAGTGCCCTAGGCTCTGTTGCTTTGTTTCTTAGATGTTTCAGGAAACACCATACACTTCTCCCGAGTGTCTGTTGGCAATTTACATCCCGCCCATCAGCATCACAAGTCTCCCAGTTCTCCATGGCCTGTCCTGCCTTTCTGGATTTTACACTTTTTTCAGATGGCCCTGTTGACCGGGGGGAAGTGAGACTTCATTGTAGTGCAGATTTCCTTTGCAAGCTTGCTTGGTTGGCCAAAAAGGGCGTATGCGTTTTTTCCTGAATATATTCAGGAAAAAACGCATACGCCCTTTTTGGCCAAGTGCATCATTGTGGACGTTCTGCCTCTTTTCCTATGCTTTCAATGCAATTCCAGTCTACCTCCTGAAATCGGTTTCCTGCAATTCTGCCCCGCTTTCAAGTCCTCTTGGCAGCCTGACTTCAGTATATTTTTGGACGATAGCTGTCATTTATAACTCTGCATGTTTGTGAATTACAGTGCCCCTGAGCTCCTTTCTTCAACTCGCTTTCTTGTGAGCTGGCCGCAACACGGCAGGATGGCTTTAGGCCCTAATCTGGTTCCGGCACGGCACGCTGAGCCTTTGGTTAATTCCTCTTCCTGGTGGGAAATGAGAGTTAAATTTGCCCGTCCAGACACCTCCAGCTAGTCTCTCATTGGTTCTCCCTATTCCTGTTCATCTTCCACAGAAATTGCAAACTGGGCCAAACAGGAGGTTAAAGGCGCTGACTCTCCAAGTGGGGAGAGTGTTAGTAAAGCGTCTGGAATGTTGCACCCGAGTACGAGGGTAGGAAAACTGAGACATATTTGAACACGTCTCCCGTTCACATGGTTGATTATACTCTGGCTTCCACATGCATGTTTTAGCTGAAGGAAGAATACCTTAATCCTGGGTAGTTGAAACCCGTGGAATGGGTACCATGCAATATGACTTCAAAGGGTCTTCATTTGCTCACCGAACCTCTCCAATCCTATCACTGGTGCGTTTATGCCCCTGTACACACGCTTGATTCTCTTTCGGAGACATAGCAATCCCTAGGTTTTAAGATACTTACTAGTCAGGTACATTCTTAGGCGTTTAATATGGGGTGTTGAGTCCATTTCGTTGAGCAAGGAGTAGCTCTTGTCTATTCCATATTTGGCTTAAGGAACATTATCTGTGCTCATTTCAATCTCTGGTTTTATGCAGCACCCCAACTCACCTTTCCCCTTAAGCAAGCATAAGTTGGTTTTCTAAATTTGAGACCCTGTTCTGTTCTGTAATTCAGTTCCTGTGTAGCCAAGTTTACATTCCGTGTATTAATGATATCTTATGATGTTTCTTTTTCTGTGTGACTTATTTCAGTTAGAATCATCGTACCTGAATCCACTCATTATGCTGCTACGGGCCTGATGACATAGATTTCATTGCTCAGTGATACTGCATTGTACGTAAGTACCACAAGTTCTTTATCCATTTTTCACTTTCTGTGATATTGAGCAGGTACGGTAAATGAGGTTCTTGTAAACAGAGGCGTCCCAAACATTGGGGTGGCTGTCTCTTTTTGATTTTAATTTCCCTAATCTATAGGAGCATAAGTGGAAGTGCCCTAGGCTCTGTTGCTTTGTTTTTTAGATGTTTCAGGAAACACCATACACTTCTCCCAAGTGTCTGTTGGCAATTTACATCCCGCCCATCAGCATAACAAGGCTCCCAGTTCTCCATTGCCTGTCCTGCCTTTCTGGATTTTACACTTTTTTCAGATGGCCCTTTTGACCGGGGGGAAGTGAGACTTCATTGTAGTGCAGATTTCCTTTGCAAACTTGCTTGGTTGGCCAAAAAGGGCGTATGCGTTTTTTCCTGAATATATTCAGGAAAAAACGCATACGCCCTTTTTGGCCAAGTGCATCATTGTGGACGTTCTGCCTCTTTTCCTATGCTTTCAATGCAATTCCAGTCTACCTCCTGAAATCGGTTTCCTGCAAATCTGCCCCGCTTTCAAGTCCTCTTGGCAGCCTGACTTCAGTATATTTTTGGACGATAGCTGTCATTTATGACTCTGCATGTTTGTGAATTACAGTGCCCCTGAGCTCCTTTCTTCAACTCGCTTTCTTGTGACCTGGCCGCAACACCGCAGGATGGCTTCAGGCCCTAATCTGGTTCCGGCACGGCATGCTGAGCCTTTGGTTAATTCCTCTTCCTGGTGGGAAATGAGAGTTAAATTTGCCCGTCCAGACACCTCCAGCTAGTCTCTCATTGGTTCTCGCTATTCCTGTTCATCTTCCGCAGAAATTGCAAACTGGGCCAAACAGGAGGTTAAAGGGACTGACTCTCCAAGTCGGGAGAGTGTTAGTAAAGCGTCTGGAATGTTGCACCCGAGTACCAGGGTACGAAAACTGAGACATATTTGAACACGTCTCCCGATCACATGGTTGATCATACTCTAGGTTCCACATGCATGTTTTAGCTGAAGGAAGAATACCTTAAACCTGGGTAGTTGAAACCCGTGGAATGGGTACCATGCAATATGACTTCAAAGGGTCTTCATTTGCTCACCCAACCTCTCCAATCCTATCACTGCTGCGTTTATGCCCCTGTACACATGCTTGATTCTCTTTCGGAGACATAGCAATCCATAGGTTTTAAGATACTTACTAGTCAGGTACATTCTTAGGCGTTTAATATGCGGTGTTGAGTCCATTTCGTTGAGCAAGGAGTAGCTCTTGTCTATTCCATATTTGGCTAAAGGAACTTTATCTGTGCTCATTTCAATCTCTGGTTTCATGCAGCACCCCAACTCACCTTTACCCTTAAGCAAGCATAAGTTGGTTTTCTAAATTTGAGACCCTGTTCTGTTCTGTAATTCAGTTCCTGTGTAGCCAAGTTTACATTCCGTGTATTACTGATATCTTATGATGTTTCTTTTTCTGTGTGACTTATTTCAGTTAGAATCATCCTACATGAATCCACTCATTCTGCTGCTACGGGCCTGATGACATAGATTTCATTGCTGAGTGATACTGCATTGTACGTAAGTACCACAAGTTCTTTATCCATTTTTCACTTTCTGTGATATTGAACTTGTACGGTAAACGAGGTTCTTGTAAACAGAGGCGTCCCAAACTTTGGGGTGGCTTTGTCTTTTTGATTTTAATTTCCCTAAGCTATAGGACCATAAGAGGAAGTGCCCTAGGCTCTGTTGCTTTGTTTTTTAGATGTTTCAGGAAACACCATACATTTCTCCCGAGTGTCTGTTGACAATTTACATCCCGCCCATCAGCATAACAAGGCTCCCAGTTCTCCATGGCCTGTCCTGCCTTTCTGGATTTTACACTTTTTTCAGATGGCCCTTTTGACCGGGGGGAAGTGAGACTTCATTGTAGTGCAGAGTTCCTTTGCAAGCTTGCTTGGTTGGCCAAAAAGGGCGTATGCGTTTTTTCCTGAATATATTCAGGAAAAAACGCATACGCCCTTTTTGGCCAAGTGCATCATTGTGGACGTTCTGCCTCTTTTCCTATGCTTTCAATGCAATTCCAGTCTACCTCCTGAAATCGGTTTCCTGCAATTCTGCCCCGCTTTCAAGTCCTCTTGGCAGCCTGACTTCAGTATATTTTTGGACGATAGCTGTCATTTATAACTCTGCATGTTTGTGAATTACAGTGCCCCTGAGCTCCTTTCTTCAACTCGCTTTCTTGTGACCTGGCCGCAACACCGCAGGATGGCTTTAGGCCCTAATCTGGTTCCGGCACGGCACGCTGAGCCTTTGGTTAATTCCTCTTCCTGGTGGGAAATGAGAGTTAAATTTGCCCGTCCAGACACCTCCAGCTAGTCTCTCATTGGTTCTCGCTATTCCTGTTCATCTTCCGCAGAAATTGCAAACTGGGCCAAACAGGAGGTTAAAGGGACTGACTCTCCAAGTCGGGAGAGTGTTAGTAAAGCATCTGGAATGTTGCACCCGAGTACCAGGGTACGAAAACTGAGACATATTTGAACACGTCTCCCGATCACATGGTTGATCATACTCTAGGTTCCACATGCATGTTTTAGCTGAAGGAAGAATACCTTAAACCTGGGTAGTTGAAACCCGTGGAATGGGTACCATGCAATATGACTTCAAAGGGTCTTCATTTGCTCACCGAACCTCTCCAATCCTATCACTGCTGCGTTTATGCCCCTGTACACATGCTTGATTCTCTTTCGGAGACATAGCAATCCATAGGTTTTAAGATACTTACTAGTCAGGTACATTCTTAGGCGTTTAATATGCGGTGTTGAGTCCATTTCGTTGAGCAAGGAGTAGCTCTTGTCTATTCCATATTTGGCTAAAGGAACTTTATCTGTGCTCATTTCAATCTCTGGTTTCATGCAGCACCCCAACTCACCTTTACCCTTAAGCAAGCATAAGTTGGTTTTCTAAATTTGAGACCCTGTTCTGTTCTGTAATTCAGTTCCTGTGTAGCCAAGTTTACATTCCGTGTATTACTGATATCTTATGATGTTTCTTTTTCTGTGTGACTTATTTCAGTTAGAATCATCGTACCTGAATCCACTCATTATGCTGCTACGGGCCTGATGACATAGATTTCATTGCTGAGTGATACTGCATTGTACGTAAGTACCACAAGTTCTTTATCCATTTTTCACTTTCTGTGATATTGAACTTGTACGGTAAACGAGGTTCTTGTAAACAGAGGCGTCCCAAACTTTGGGGTGGCTTTGTCTTTTTGATTTTAATTTCCCTAAGCTATAGGACCATAAGTGGAAGTGCCCTAGGCTCTGTTGCTTTGTTTTTTAGATGTTTCAGGAAACACCATACACTTCTCCCGAGTGTCTGTTGGCAATTTACATCCCGCCCATCAGCATAACAAGGCTCCCAGTTCTCCATGGCCTGTCCTGCCTTTCTGGATTTTACACTTTTTTCAGATGGCCCTTTTGACCGGGGGGAAGTGAGACTTCATTGTAGTGCAGATTTCCTTTGCAAGCTTGCTTGGTTGGCCAAAAAGGGCGTATGCGTTTTTCCTGAATATATTCAGGAAAAAACGCATACGCCCTTTTTGGCCAAGTGCATCATTGTGGACGTTCTGCCTCTTTTCCTATGCTTTCAATGCAATTCCAGTCTACCTCCTGAAATCGGTTTCCTGCAATTCTGCCCCGCTTTCAAGTCCTCTTGGCAGCCTGACTTCAGTATATTTTTGGACGATAGCTGTCATTTATAACTCTGCATGTTTGTGAATTACAGTGCCCCTGAGCTCCTTTCTTCAACTCGCTTTCTTGTGACCTGGCCGCAACACCGCAGGATGGCTTCAGGCCCTAATCTGGTTCCGGCACGGCACGCTGAGCCTTTGGTTAATTCCTCTTCCTGGTGGGAAATGAGAGTTAAATTTGCCCGTCCAGACACCTCCAGCTAGTCTCTCATTGGTTCTCGCTATTCCTGTTCATCTTCCGCAGAAATTGCAAACTGGGCCAAACAGGAGGTTAAAGGGACTGACTCTCCAACTCGGGAGAGTGTTAGTAAAGCGTCTGGAATGTTGCACCCGAGTACCAGGGTACGAAAACTGAGACATATTTGAACACGTCTCCCGATCACATGGTTGATCATACTCTAGGTTCCACATGCATGTTTTAGCTGAAGGAAGAATACCTTAAACCTGGGTAGTTGAAACCCGTGGAATGGGTACCATGCAATATGACTTCAAAGGGTCTTCATTTGCTCACCGAACCTCTCCAATCCTATCACTGCTGCGTTTATGCCCCTGTACACATGCTTGATTCTCTTTCGGAGACATAGCAATCCATAGGTTTTAAGATACTTACTAGTCAGGTACATTCTTAGGCGTTTAATATGCGTTGTTGAGTCCATTTCGTTGAGCAAGGAGTAGCTCTTGTCTATTCCATATTTGGCTAAAGGAACTTTATCTGTGCTCATTTCAATCTCTGGTTTCATGCAGCACCCCAACTCACCTTTACCCTTAAGCAAGCATAAGTTGGTTTTCTAAATTTGAGACCCTGTTCTGTTCTGTAATTCAGTTCATGTGTAGCCAAGTTTACATTCCGTGTATTACTGATATCTTATGATGTTTCTTTTTCTGTGTGACTTATTTCAGTTAGAATCATCCTACATGAATCCACTCATTGTGCTGCTAAGGGCGTGATGAAATAGATTTCATTGCTGAGTGATATTGCTTTGTAAGTAAATACCACAATTCTTTATCCATTTTTCACTTTCTGCGATGTTGAACTTGTACTGTAAACGAGGTTCTTGTAAACAGAGCCGGTCCAAACTTTGGGGTGGCTGTGTCTTTTTGATTTTAATTTCCCTAAGCTATAGGACCGTAAATGGAAGTGCCCTAGGCTCTGTTGCTTTGTTTTTTAGATGTTTCCGGAAACACCATACACTTCTCCCGAGTGTCTGTTGGCAATTTACATCCCGCCCATCAGCATAACAAGGCTCCCAGTTCTCCATGGCCTGTCCTGCCTTTCTGGATTTTACACTTTTTTCAGATGGCCCTTTTGACCGGGGGGAAGTGAGACTTCATTGTAGTGTAGATTTCCTTTGCAAGTTTGCTTGGTTGGCCAAAAAGGGCGTATGCGTTTTTTCCTGAATATATTCAGGAAAAAACGCATACGCCCTTTTTGGCCAAGTGCCTCATTGTGGACGTTCTGCCTCTTTTCCTATGCTTTCAATGCAATTCCAGTCTACCTCCTGAAATCGGTTTCCTGCAATTCTGCCCCGCTTTCAAGTCCTCTTGGCAGCCTTACTTCAGTCTATTTTTGGACGATAGCTGTCATTTATAACTCTGCAGGTTTGTGAATTACAGTGCCCCTGAGCTCCTTTCTTCAACTCGCTTTCTTGTGACCTGGTCGCAACACCGCAGGATGGCTTCAGGCCCTAATCTGGTTCCGGCACGGCACGCTGAGCCTTTGGTTAATTCCTCTTCCTGGTGGGAAATGAGAGTTAAATTTGCCCGTCCAGACACCTCCAGCTAGTCTCTCATTGGTTCTCCCTATTCCTGTTCATCTTCCGCAGAAATTGCCAACTGGCCCAAACAGGAGGTTAAAGGGACTGACTCTCCAAGTCGGGAGAGTGTTAGTAAAGCGTCTGGAATGTTGCACCCGAGTACCAGGGTACGAAAACTGAGACATATTTGAACACGTCTCCCGTTCACACGGTTGATCATACTCTGGGTTCCACATGCATGTTTTAGCTGAAGGAAGAATACCTTAAACCTGGAGAGTTGATACCCGTGGAATTGGTACCATGCAATATGACTTCAAAGGGTCTTCATTTTTCACCGAAGCTCTCCAATCCTATCACTGCTGCGTTTATGCCCCTGTACACATGCTTGATTCTCTTTCAGAGACATAGCAATCCCTAGGTTTTAAGATACGTACTAGTCAGGTACATTCTTAGGCGTTTAATATGGGGTTTTGCATCCATTTCGTTTAGCAATGAGTAGCTCTTGTCTATTCCATATTTGGCTTAAGGAACTTTATCTGTGCTCATTTCAATATCTGGTTTTATGCAGCACCCCAACTCACCTTTCCCCTTAAGCAAGCATAAATTGGTTTCCTAAATTTGAGACCCTGTTCTGTTTTGGAATTCAGTTCCTGTGTAGCCAAGTTTACATTCCGTGTATTAGTGATATCTTATGATGTTTCTATTTCTGTGTGACTTATTTCAGTTAGAATCATTATACATGAATCCACTCATTATGCTGCTACGGGCCTGATGACATAGATTTCATTGCTGAGGGATACTGCATTGTACGTAAGTACCACAAGTTCTTTATCCATTTTTCACTTTCTGTTATATTGAACTTGTACGGTAAACGAGGTTCTTGTAAACAGAGGCGTCCCAAACATTGGGGTGGCTGTGTCTTTTTGATTTTAATTTCCCTAATCTATAGGACCATAAGTGGAAGTGCCCTGGGCTCTGTTGTTTTGCTTTTTAGATGTTTCAGGAAACACCATACACTTATCCCGAGTGGCTGTTGGCTATTTACGTCCCGCCCATCAGCATAACAAGGGTCCCTGTTCTCCATGGCCTGTCCTGCCTTTCTGGATTTTACACTTTTTTCAGATGGCCCTTTTGACCGGGGGGAAGTGAGACTTCATTGTAGTGCAGATTTCCTTTGCAAGTTTGCTTGGTTGGCCAAAAAGGGCGTATGCGTTTTTTCCTGAATATACTCAGGAAAAAACGCATACGCCCTTTTTGGCCAAGTGCATCATTGTGGACGTTCTGCCTCTTTTCCTATGCTTTCAATGCAATTCCAGTCTACCTCCTGAAATCGGTTTCCTGCAATTCTGCCCCGCTTTCAAGTCCTCTTGGCAGCCTTACTTCAGTATATTTTTGGACGATAGCTGTCATTTATAACTCTGCAGGTTTGTGAATTACAGTGCCCCTGAGCTCCTTTCTTCAACTCGCTTTCTTGTGAGCTGGCCTCAACACCGCAGGATGGCTTCAGGCCCAATCTGGTTCCGGCACGGCACGCTGAGCCTTTGGTTATTTCCTCTTTCTGGTGGGAAATGAGAGTTGAATTTGCCCGTCCAGACACCTCCAGCTAGTCTCTCATTGGTTCTCCCTATTCCTGTTCATCTTCCGCAGAAATTGCAAACTGGGCCAAACAGGAGGTTAAAGGCGCTGACTCTCCAAGTGGGGAGAGTGTTAGTAAAGCGTCTGGAATGTTGCACCCGAGTACCAGGGGAGGAAAACTGAGACATATTTGAACACGTCTCCCGTTCACACGGTTGATCATACTCTGGGTTCCACATGCATGTTTTAGCTGAAGGAAGAATACCTTAAACCTGGAGAGTTGAGACCCGTGGAATGGGTACCATACAATATGACTTCAAAGGGTCTTCATTTGCTCACCGAACCTCTCCAATCCTATCACTGCTGCGTTTTTGCCCCTGTACACATGCTTGATTCTCTTTCGGAGACATAGCAATCCATAGGTTTTAAGATACTTACTAGTCAGGTACATTCTTAGGCATTTAATATGCGGTGTTGAGTCCATTTCGTTGAGCAAGGAGTAGCTCTTGTCTCTTCCATATTTGGCTTAAGGAACTTTATCTGTGCTCATTTCAATCTCTGGTTTTATGCAACACCCCAAATCACCTTTATGCTTAAGCAAGCAGAAGTTGGTTTTCTAAATTTGAGACCCTGTTCTGTTCTGTAATTCAGTTCCTGTGTAGCCAAGTTTACATTCCGTGTATTACTGATATCTTATGATGTTTCTTTTTCTGTGTGACTTATTTCAGTTAGAATCATCATACCTGAATCCACTCATTGTGCTGCTAAGGGCCTGATGACATAGATTTCATTGCTGAGTGATATTGCTTTGTTAGTAAATACCACAACTTCTTTATCCATTTTTCACTTTCTGCGATGTTGAACTTGTACTGCAAACAAGGTTCTTGTAAACAGAGGCGTCCCAAACTTTGGGGTGGCTGTGTCTTTTTGATTTTTATTTCCCTAAGCTATAGGACCATAAGTGGAAGTGCCCTAGGCTCTGTTGCTTTGTTTTTTTGGATGTTTCAGGAAACACCATACACTTCTCCCGAGTGTCTGTTGGTAATTTACAACCTGCCCATCAGCATAACAAGGCTCCCAGTTCTCCATGGCCTGTCCTGCCTTTCTGGATTTTACACTTTTTTCAGATGGCCCTTTTGACCGGGGGGAAGTGAGACTTCATTGTAGTGCAGATTTCCTTTGCAAGCTTGCTTGGTTGGCCAAAAAGTGCGTATGCGTTTTTTCCTGATTCAGGAAAAAACGCATACGCACTTTTTGGCCAAGTGCATCATTGTGGACGTTCTGCCTCTTTTCCTATGCTTTCAATGCAATTCCAGTCTACCTCCTGAAATCGGTTTCCTGCAATTCTGCCCCGCTTTCAAGTCCTCTTGGCAGCCTTACTTCAGTATATTTTTGGATGATAGCTGTCATTTATAACTCTGCATGTTTGTGAATTACAGTGCACCTGAGCTCCTTTCTTCAACTCGCTTTCTTGTGACCTGGCCGCAACACCGCAGGATGGCTTCAGTCCCTAATCTGGTTCCGGCACGGCACGCTGAGCCTTTGGTTAATTCCTCTTCCTGGTGGGAAATGAGAGTTAAATTTGCCCGTCCAGACACCTCCAGCTAGTCTCTCATTGGTTCTCGCTATTCCTGTTCATCTTCCGCAGAAATTGCAAACTGGGCCAAAAAGGAGGTTAAAGGGACTGACTCTCCAAGTCGGGAGAACGTTAGTAAAGCGTCTGGATTGTTGCACCCGAGTACCAGGGTACGAAAACTGAGACATATTTGAACACGTCTCCCGATCACATGGTTGATCATACTCTAGGTTCCACATACATGTTTTAGCTGAAGGAGGAATACCTTAAACCTGGGTAGTTGACACCCGTGGAATGGGTACCATGCAATATGACTTCAAAGGGTCTTCATTTGCTCACCGAACCTCTCCAATCCTATCACTGCTGCGTTTATGCCCCTGTACACATGCTTGATTCTCTTTCGGAGACATAGCAATCCATAGGTTTTAAGATACTTACTAGTCAGGTACATTCTTAGGCGTTTAATATGCGGTGTTGAGTCCATTTCGTTGAGCAAGGAGTAGCTCTTGTCTATTCCATATTTGGCTTAAGGAACTTTATCTATGCTCATTTCAATCTCTGGTTTTATGCAGCACCCCAACTCACCTTTCCCCTTAAGCAAGCATAAGTTGCTTTTCTAAATTTGAGACCCTGTTCTGTTCTGTAATTCAGTTCCTGTGTAGCCAGGTTTACATTCCGTGTATTACTGATATCTTATGATGTTTCTTTTTCTGTGTGACTTATTTCAGTTAGAATCATCATACCTGAATCCACTCATTGTGCTGGTAAGGGCCTGATGACATAGATTTTATTTCTGAGTGATATTGCTTTGTAAGTAAATACCACAACTTCTTTATCCAATTTTCACTTTCTGCGATGTTGAACTTGTACGGTAAACAAGGTTCTTGTAAACAGAGGCGTCCCAAACTTTGGGGTGGCTGTGTCTTTTTTATTTTAATTTCCCTAAGCTATAGGACCATAAGTGGAAGTGCCCTAGGCTCTGTTGCTTTGTTTTTTAGATGTTTCAGGAAACACCATACACTTCTCCCAAGTATCTGTTGGCAATTTACATCCCGCCCATCAGCATAACAAGGCTCCCAGTTCTCCATGGCCTGTCCTGCCTTTCTGGATTTTACACTTTTTTCAGATGGCCCTTTTGACCGGGGGGAAGTGAGACTTCATTGTAGTGCAGATTTCCTTTGCAAGCTTGCTTGGTTGGCCAAAAAGGGCGTATGCGTTTTTTCCTGAATATATTCAGGAAAAAACGCATACGCCCTTTTTGGCCAAGTGCATCATTGTGGACGTTCTGCCTCTTTTCCTATGCTTTCAATGCAATTCCAGTCTACCTCCTGAAATCGGTTTCCTGCAATTCTGCCCCGCATTCAAGTCCTCTTGGCAGCCTTACTTCAGTATATTTTTGGACGATAGCTGTCATTTATAACTCTGCAAGTTTGTGAATTACAGTGCCCCTGAGCTCCTTTCTTCAACTCGCTTTCTTGTGACCTGGCCGCAACACCGCAGGATGGCTAGGCCCAATCTGGTTCCGGCACGGCACGCTGAGCCTTTGGTTATTTCCTCTTCCTGGTGGGAAATGACAGTTAAATTTGCCCGTCCAGACACCTCCAGCTAGTCTCTCATTGGTTCTCCCTATTCCTGTTCATCTTCCGCAGAAATTGCAAACTGGGCCAAACAGGAGGTTAAAGGGACTGACTCTCCAAGTGGGGAGAGTGTTAGTAAAGCATCTGGAATGTTGCACCCGAGTACAAGGGGAAGAAAACTGAGACATATTTGAACACGTCTCCCGTTCACACGGTTGATCATACTCTGGGTTCCACATGCATGTTTTAGCTGAAGGAAGAATACCTTAAACCTGGAGAGTTGAGACCCGTGGAATGGATACCATGCAATATGACTTCAAAGGGTCTTCATTTGCTCACCGAACCTCTCCAATCCTATCACTGCCTCGTTTATGCCCCTGTACACATGCTTGTTTCTCTTTCGGAGAATAGCAATCCATAGGTTTTAAGATACTTACTAGTCAGGTACATTCTTAGGCGTTTAATATGGGGTGTTGAGTCCATTTCGTTGAGCAAGGAGTAGCTCTTGTGTATTCCATATTTGGCTTAAGGAAGTTTATCTGTGCTCATTTCAATCTCTGGTTTTATGCAGCACCCCATCTCACCTTTACCCTTAAGCAAGCATAAGTTGGTTTTCTAAATTTGAGACCCTGTTCTGTTCTGGAATTCAGTTCCTGTGTAGCCAAGTTTACATTCCGTGTATTAGTGATATCTTATGATGTTTCTTTTTCTGTGTGACTTATTTCAGTTAGAATCATCGTACCTGAATCCACTCATTATGCTGCTACGGGCCTGATGACATAGATTTCATTGCTGAGTGATACTGCATTGTACGTAAGTACCACAAGTTCTTTATCCATTTTTCACTTTCTGTGATATTGAACTTGTACGGTAAACGAGGTTCTTGTAAACAGAGGCGTCCCAAACATTGGGGTGGCTGTGTCTTTTTGATTTTAATTTCCCTAATCTATAGGACCATAAGTGGAAGTGCCCTGGGCTCTGTTGCTTTGCTTTTTAGATGTTTCAGGAAACACCATACACTTCTCCCGAGTGGCTGTTGGCTATTTACATCCCGCCCATCAGCATAACAAGGGTCCCTGTTCTCCATGGCCTGTCCTGCCTTTCTGGATTTTACACTTTTTTCAGATGGCCCTTTTGACCGGGGGGAAGTGAGACTTCATTGTAGTGCAGATTTCCTTTGCAAGCTTGCTTGGTTGGCCAAAAAGTGCGTATGCGTTTTTTCCTGATTCAGGAAAAAACGCATACGCCCTTTTTGGCCAAGTGCATCATTGTGGACGTTCTGCCTCTTTTCCTATGCTTTCAATGCAATTCCAGTCTACCTCCTGAAATCAGTTTCCTGCAATTCTGCCCCGCTTTCAAGTCCTCTTGGCAGCCTTACTTCAGTATATTTTTGGACGATAGCTGTCATTTATAACTCTGCAGGTTTGAGAATTACAGTGCCCCTGAGCTCCTTTCTTCAACTCGCTTTCTTGTGACCTGGCCGCAACACCGCAGGATGGCTTCAGGCCCAATCTGGTTCCGGCACGGCACGCTGAGCCTTTGGTTATTTCCTCTTCCTGGTGGGAAATGAGAGTTAAATTTGCCCGTCCAGACACCTCCAGCTAGTCTCTCATTGGTTCTCCCTATTCCTGTTAATCTTCCGCAGAAATTGCAAACTGGGCCAAACAGGAGGTTAAAGGGACTGACTCTCCAAGTGGGGAGAGTGTTAGTAAAGCATCTGGAATGTTGCACCCGAGTACAAGGGGAAGAAAACTGAGACATATTTGAACACGTCTCCCGTTCACACGGTTGATCATACTCTGGGTTCCACATGCATGTTTTAGCTGAAGGAAGAATACCTTAAACCTGGAGAGTTGAGACCCGTGTAATGGGTACCATGCAATATGACTTCAAAGGGTCTTCATTTGCTCACCGAACCTCTCCAATCCTATCACTGCTGCGTTTATGCCCCTGTACACATGCTTGATTCTCTTTTCGAGACATAGCAATCCATAGGATTTAAGATACTTACAAGTCAGGTACATTCTTAGGCGTTTAATATGGAGTGTTGAGTCCATTTCATTGAGCAAGGAGTAGCTCTTGTCTATTCCATATTTGGCTTAAGGAACTTTATCTGTGCTCATTTCAATCTCTGGTTTCATGCAGCACCCCAACTCACCTTTACCCTTAAGCAAGCATAAGTTGGTTTTCTAAATTTGAGACCCTGTTCTGTTTTGGAATTCACTTCCTGTGTAGCCAAGTTTACATTCCGTGTATTACTGATATCTTATGATGTTTCTTTTTCTGTGTGACTTATTTCAGTTAGAGTCATCGTACCTGAATCCACTAATTATGCTGCTAGGGGCCTGATGACATAGATTTCATTGCTGAGTGATACTGCATTGTACGTAAGTACCACAAGTTCTTTCTCCATTTTTCACTTTCTGTGATATTGAACTTGTACGGTAAACAAGGTTCTTGTAAACAGAGGCGTCCCAAACTTTGGGGTGGCTGTGTCTTTTTGATTTTAATTTCCCTAAGCTATAGGACCATAAGTGGAAGTGCCCTAGGCTCTGTTGCTTTGTTTTTTAGATGTTTCAGGAAACACCATACACTTCTCCCGAGTGGCTGTTGGCAATTTACATCCCGCCCATCAGCATAACAAGGCTCCCAGTTCTCCTTGGCCTGTGCTGCCTTTCTGGATTTTACACTTTTTTCAGATGGCCCTTTTGACCGGGGGGAAGTGAGACTTCATTGTAGTGCAGATTTCCTTTGCAAGCTTGCCTGGTTGGCCAAAAAGGGGCGTATGCGTTTTTTCCTGAATATATTCAGGAAAAAACGCATACGCCCTTTTTGGCCAAGTGCATCATTGTGGACGTTCTGCCTCTTTTCCTATGCTTTCAATGCAATTCCAGTCTACCTCCTGAAATCGGTTTCCTGCAATTCTGCCCCGCTTTCAAGTCCTCTTGGCAGCCTTACTTCAGTATATTTTTGGACCATAGCTATCATTTATAACTCTGGAGGTTTGTGAATTACAGTGCCCCTGAGCTCCTTTCTTCAACTCGCTTTCTTGTGACCTGGCCGCAACACCGCAGGATGGCTTCAGGCCCTAATCTGGTTCTAGCACGGCACGCTGAGGCTTTGGTTATTTCCTCTTCCTGGTGGGAAATGAGAGTTAAATTTGCCCGTCCAGACACCTCCAGCTAGTCTCTCATTGGTTCTCCCCATTCCTGTTCATCTTCCGCAGAAATTGCAAACTGGGCCAAACAGGAGGTTAAAGGCGCTGACTCTCCAAGTGGGGAGAGTGTTAGTAAAGCGTCTGGAATGTTGCACCCGAGTACCAGGGTACGAAAACTGAGACATATTTGAACACGTCTCCCGTTCACACGGTTGATCATACTCTACGATCCACATGCATGTTTTAGCTGAAGGACGAATACTTTAAACCTGGAGAGGTGAGGCCTGTGGAATGGGTACCATGCAATATGATTTCAAAGGGTCTTCATTTGCTCACCGAACCTCTCCAATCCTATCACTGCTGCATTTATGCCCCTGTACACACGCTTGATTCTCTTTTGGAGACATAGCAATCCATAGGTTTTAAGATACTTACTAGTCAGGTACATTCTTAGGCGTTTAATATGGGGTGTTGAGTCCATTTCGTTGAGCAAGGAGTAGCTCTTGTCTATTCCATATTTGGCTTAAGGAACTTTATCTGTGCTCATTTCAATCTCTGGTTTTATGCAGCACCCCAACTCACCTTTCCCCTTAAGCAAGCATAAGTTGGTTTTCTAAATTTGAGACCCTGTTCTGTTTTGGAATTCAGTTCCTGTGTAGCCAAGTTTACATTCCGTGTATTAGTGATATCTTATGATGTTTCTTTTTCTGTGTGACTTATTTCATTTAGAATCATCGTACCTGAATCCACTCATTATGCTGCTATGGGCCTGATGACATAGATTTCATTGCTGAGTGATACTGCATTGTAAGTAAATACCACAACTTCTTTATCCATTTTTCACTTTCTGCGATGTTGAACTTGTACGGTAAACGAGGTTCTTGTAAACAGAGGCGTCCCAAAGTTTGGGGTGGCTGTGTCTTTTTGATTTTAATTTCCGTAAGCTATGGGACCATAAGTGGAAGTGCCCTAGGCTCTGTTGCTTTGTTTTTTAGATGTTTCAGGAAACACCATACACTTCTCCCGAGTGTCTGTTGGCAATTTACATCCCGCCCATCAGCATAACAAGGCTCCCAGTTCTCCATGGCCTGTTCTGCCTTACTGGATTTTACACTTTTTTCAGATGGCCCTTTTGACCGGGGGGAAGTGAGACTTCATTGTAGTGCAGATTTCCTTTGCAAGCTTGCTTGGTTGGCCAAAAAGGGCGTATGCGTTTTTTCCTGAATATATTCAGGAAAAAACGCATACGCCCTTTTTGGCCAAGTGCATCATTGTGGACGTTCTGCCTCTTTTCCTATGCTTTCAATGCAATTCCAGTCTACCTCCTGAAATCAGTTTCCTGCAATTCTGCCCCGCTTTAAAGTCCTCTTGGCAGCCTTACTTCAGTATATTTTTGGACGATAGCTGTCATTTATAACTCTGCAGGTTTGTGAATTACAGTGCCCCTGAGCTCCTTTCTTCAACTCGCTTTCTTGTGACCTGGCCGCAACACCCCTGGATGGCTTCAGGCCCTAATTTGGTTCCGGTACGGCACGCTGAGCCTTTGGTTATTTCCTCTTCCTGGTGGGAAATGAGAGTTAAATTTGCCCGTCCAGACACCTCCAGCTAGTCTCTCATTGGTTCTCGCTATTCCTGTTCATCTTCCGCAGAAATTGCAAACTGGACCAAACAGGAGGTTAAAGGCGCTGACTCTCCAAGTGGGGAGAGTGTTAGTAAAGCGTCTGGAATGTTGCACCCGAGTACCAGGAGAGGAAAACTGAGACATATTTGAACACGTCTCCCGTTCACACGGTTGATCATACTCTGGGTTCCACATGCATGTTTTAGCTGAAGGAAGAATACCTTAAACCTGGAGAGTTGAGACCCGTGTAATGGGTACCATGCAACATGACTTCAAAGGGTCTTCATTTGCTCACCGAACCTCTCCAATCCTATCACTGCTGCGTTTATGCCCCTGTACACACGCTTGATTCTCTTTTGGAGACATAGCAATCCATAGGTTTTAAGATACTTACTAGTCAGGTACATTCTTAGGCGTTTAATATGGGGTGTTGAGTCCATTTCGTTGAGCAAGGAGTAGCTCTTGTCTATTCCATATTTGGCTTAAGGAAATTTATCTGTGCTCATTTCAATCTCTGGTTTTATGCAGCACCCCAACTCACCTTTCCCCTTAAGCAAACATAAGTTGGTTTTCTCAATTTGAGACCCTGTTCTGTTTTGGAATTCAGGTCCTGTGTAGCCATGTTTACATTCCGTGTATTTGTGATATCTTATGATGTTTCTTTTTCTGTGTGACTTATTTCAGTTAGAATCATCGTACCTGAATCCACTCATTATGCTGCTACGGGCCTGATGACATAGATTTCATTGCTGAGTGATACTGCATTGTACGTAAGTATCACAAGTTTTTTATCCATTTTTCACTTTCTGTGATATTGAACTTGTACGGTAAACGAGGTTCTTGTAAACAGAGGCATCCCAAACATTGGGGTGGCTGTGTCTTTTTGATTTTAATTTCCCTAATCTATAGGACCATAAGTGGAAGTGCCCTGGGCTCTGTTGCTTTGCTTTTTAGATGTTTCAGGAAACACCATACACTTCTCCCGAGTGGCTGTTGGCTATTTACATCCCGCCCATCAGCATAACAAGGGTCCCTGTTCTCCATGGCCTGTCCTGCCTTTCTGGATTTTACACTTTTTTCAGATGGCCCTTTTGACCGGGGGGAAGTGAGACTTCATTGTAGTGCAGATTTCCTTTGCAAGTTTGCTTGGTTGGCCAAAAAGTGGGTATGCGTTTTTTCCTGAATATACTCAGGAAAAAACGCATACGC
This sequence comes from Stenella coeruleoalba, assembly GCF_951394435.1. Classification (NCBI taxonomy): domain Eukaryota; kingdom Metazoa; phylum Chordata; class Mammalia; order Artiodactyla; family Delphinidae; genus Stenella; species Stenella coeruleoalba. The sequence goes on from NW_027646366.1 coordinate 56,797, forward strand.
CCTTTTTGGCCAAGTGCATCATTGTGGACGCTCTGCCTCTTTTCCTATGCTTTCAATGCAATTCCAGTCTACCTCCTGAAATCGGTTTCCTGCAATTCTGCCCCGCTTTCAAGTCCTCTTGGCAGCCTTACTTCAGTATATTTTTGGACGATAGCTGTCATTTATAACTCTGCAGGTTTGATAATTACAGTGCCCCTGAGCTCCTTTCTTCAACTCGCTTTCTTGTGAGCTGGCCGCAACACCGCAGGATGGCTTCAGGCCCAATCTGGTTCCGGCACGGCACGCTGAGCCTTTGGTTATTTCCTCTTTCTGGTGGGAAATGAGCGTTGAATTTGCCCGTCCAGACACCTCCAGCTAGTCTCTCATTGGTTCTCCCTATTCCTGTTCATCTTCCGCAGAAATTGCAAACTTGGCCAAACAGGAGGTTAAAGGCGCTGACTCTCCAAGTGGGGAGAGTGTTAGTAAAGCGTCTGGAATGTTGCACCCGAGTACCAGGGGAGGAAAACTGAGACATATTTGAACACGTCTCCTGTTCACACGGTTGATCATACTCTGGGTTCCACATGCATGTTTTAGCTGAAGGAAGAATACCTTAAACCTGGAGAGTTGAGACCCATGTAATGGGTACCATGCAATATGACTTCAAAGGGTCTTCATTTGCTCACCGAACCTCTCCAATCCTATCACTGCTGCGTTTATGCCCCTGTACACACGCTTGATTCTCTTTCGGAGACATAGCAATCCATAGGTTTTAAGATACTTACTAGTCAGGTACATTCTTAGGCGTTTAATATGCGGTGTTGAGTCCATTTCGTTGAGCAAGGAGTAGCTCTTGTCTATTCCATATTTGGCTTAAGGAACTTTATCTGTGCTCATTTCAATCTCTGGTTTTATGCAGCACCCCAACTCACCTTTCCCCTTAAGCAAGCATAAGTTGCTTTTCTAAATTTGAGACCCTGTTCTGTTCTGTAATTCAGTTCCTGTGTAGCCAGGTTTACATTCCGTGTATTACTGATATCTTATGATGTTTCTTTTTCTGTGTGACTTATTTTAGTTAGAATCATCATACCTGAATCCACTCATTGTGCTGCTCAGGGCCTGATGACATAGATTTCATTGCTGAGTGATATTGCTTTGTAAGTAAATACCACAACTTCTTTATCCAATTTTCACTTTATGCGATGTTGAACTTGTACGGTAAACAAGGTTCTTGTAAACAGAGCCGTTCCAAACTTTGGGGTGGCTGTGTCTTTTTTATTTTAATTTCCCTAAGCTATAGGACCATAAGTGGAAGTGCCCTAGGCTCTGTTGCTTTGTTTTTTAGATGTTTCAGGAAACACTATACACTTCTCCCGAGTGTCTGTTGGCAATTTACATCCCGCCCATCAGCATAACAAGGCTCCCAGTTCTCCATGGCCTGTCCTGCCTTTCTGGATTTTACACTTTTTTCAGATTGCCCTTTTGACCGGGGGGAAGTGAGACTTCATTGTAGTGCAGATTTCCTTTGCAAGCTTGCTTGGTTGGCCAAGAAGGGCGTATGCGTTTTTTCCTGAATATATTCAGGAAAAAACGCATACGCCCTTTTTGGCCAAGTGCATCATTGTGGACGTTCTGCCTCTTTTCCTATGCTTTCAATGCAATTCCAGTCTACCTCCTGAAATCGGTTTCCTGCAATTCTGCCCCGCATTCAAGTCCTCTTGGCAGCCTTACTTCAGTATATTTTTGGACGATAGCTGTCATTTATAACTCTGCAGGTTTGTGAATTACAGTGCCCCTGAGCTCCTTTCTTCAACTCGCTTTCTTGTGACCTGGCCGCAACACCGCAGGATGGCTTCAGGCCCTAATGTGGTTCTGGCACGGCACGCTGAGCCTTTGGTTATTTCCTCTTCCTGGTGGGAAATGAGAGTTAAATTTGCCCGTCCAGACACCTCCAGCTAGTCTCTCATTGGTTCTCGCTATTCCTGTTCATCTTCCGCAGAAATTGCAAACTGGGCCAAACAGGAGGTTAAAGGGACTGACTCTCCAAGTGGGGAGAGTGTTAGTAAAGCGTCTGGAATGTTGCACCGGAGTACCAGGGGAAGAAAACTGAGACATATTTGAACACGTCTCCCGTTCACACGGTTGATCATACTCTGGGTTCCACATGCATGTTTTAGCTGAAGGAAGAATACCTTAAACCTGGAGAGCTGATACCCGTGGAATGGATACCATGCAATATGACTTCAAAGGGTCTTCATTTGCTCACCGAACCTCTCCAATCCTATCACTGCCTCGTTTATGCCCCTGTACACTTGCTTGTTTCTCTTTCGGAGACATAGCAATCCATAGGTTTTAAGATACTTACTAGTCAGGTACATTCTTAGGCGTTTAATATGGGGTGTTGAGTCCATTTCGTTGAGCAAGGAGTAGCTCTTGTCTATTCCATATTTGGCTTAAGGAACTTTATCTGTGCTCATTTCAATCTCTGGTTTTATGCAGCACCCCAACTATCCTTTACCCTTAAGCAAGCATAAGTTGGTTTTCTAAATTTGAGACCCTGTTCTGTTCTGTAATTCAGTTCCTGTGTAGCCAAGTTTACATTCCGTGTATTACTGATATCTTATGATGTTTCTTTTTCTGTGTGACTTATTTCAGTTAGAATCATCATACCTGAACCCACTCATTGTGCTGCTAAGGGCCTGATGACATAGATTTCATTGCTGAGTGATATTGCTTTGTTAGTAAATACCACAACCTCTTTATCCATTTTTCACTTTCTGCGATGTTGAACTTATACTGTAAATGAGGTTCTTGTAAACAGAGGCGTCCCAAACTTTGGGGTGGCTGTGTCTTTTTTATTTTAATTTCCCTAAGCTATAGGACCATAAGTGGAAGTGCCCTAGGCTCTGTTGCTTTGTTTTTTTCGATGTTTCAGGAAACACCATACACTTCTCCCGAGTGTCTGTTGGCAATTTACATCCCGCCCATCAGCATAACAAGGCTCCCAGTTCTCCATGGCCTGTCCTGCCTTTCTGGATTTTACACTTTTTTCAGATGTCCCTTTTGACCGGGGGGAAGTGAGACTTCATTGTAGTGCAGATTTCGTTTGCAAGCTTGCTTAGTAGGCCAAAAAGTGCGTATGCGTTTTTTCCTGAATATATTCAGGAAAAAACGCATACGCCCTTTTTGGCCAAGTGCATCATTGTGGACGCTCTGCCTCTTTTCCTATGCTTTCAATGCAATTCCAGTCTACCTCCTGAAATCGGTTTCCTGCAATTCTGCCCCGCTTTCAAGTCCTCTTGGCAGCCTTACTTCAGTATATTTTTGGACGATAGCTGTCATTTATAACTCTGCAGGTTTGTGAATTACAGTGTCCCTGAGCTCCTTTCTTCAACTCGCTTTCTTGTGAGCTGGCCGCAACACCGCAGGATGGCTTCAGGCCCTAATCTGGTTCCGGCACGGCACGCTGAGCCTTTGGTTAATTCCTCTTCCTGGTGGGAAATGAGAGTTAAATTTGCCCGTCCAGACACCTCCAGCTAGTCTCTCATTGGTTCTCGCTATTCCTGTTCATCTTCCACAGAAATTGCAAACTGGGCCAAACAGGACGTTAAAGGGACTGACTCTCCAAGTCGGGAGAGTGTTAGTAAAGCGTCTGGAATGTTGCACCCGAGTACCAGGGGATGAAAACTGAGACATATTTGAACACGTCTCCCGTTCACATGGTTGATCATACTCTGGGATCCACATGCGTGTTTTAGCTGAAGGAAGAATACCTTAAACCTGGAGAGTTGAGACCCGTGTAGTGGGTACCATGCAATATGACTTCAAAGGGTCTTCATTTGCTCACCGAACCTCTCCAATCCTATCACTGCTGCGTTTATGCCCCTGTACACACGCTTGCTTCTCTTTTAGAGACATAGCAATCCATAGGTTTTAAGATACTTACTAGTCAGGTACATTCTTAGGCGTTTAATATGGGGTGTTGAGTCCATTTCGTTGAGCAAGGAGTAGCTCTTGTCTATTCCATATTTGGCTTAAGGAACTTTATCTGTGCTCATTTCAATCTCTGGTTTTATGCAGCACCCCAACTCACCTTTCCCCTTAAGCAAGCATAAGTTGGTTTTCTACATTTGAGACCCTGTTCTGTTTTGGAATTCAGTTCCTGTGTAGCCAAGTTTACATTCCGTGTATTAGTGATATCTTATGATGTTTCTTTTTCTGTGTGACTTATTTCAGTTAGAATCATCGTACCTGAATCCACTCATTATGCTGCTATGGGCCTGATGACATAGATTTCATTGCTGAGTGATACTGCATTGTAAGTAAATACCACATCTTCTTTATCCATTTTTCACTTTCTGCGATGTTGAACTTGTACGGTAAACGAGGTTCTTGTAAACAGAGGCGTCCCAAACTTTGGGGTGGCTGTGTCTTTTTGATTTTAATTTCCGTAAGCTATAGGACCATAAGTGGAAGTGCCCTAGGCTCTGTTGCTTTGTTTTTTAGATGTTTCAGGAAACACCATACACTTCTCCCGAGTGTCTGTTGGCAATTTACATCCCGCCCATCAGCATAACAAGGCTCCCAGTTCTCCATGGCCTGTCCTGCCTTTCTGGATTTTACACTTTTTTCAGATGGCCCTTTTGACCGGGGGGAAGTGAGACTTCATTGTAGTGCAGATTTCCTTTGCAAGCTTGCTTGGTTGGCCAAAAAGGGCGTATGCGTTTTTTCCTGAATATATTCAGGAAAAAACGCATACGCCCTTTTTGGCCAAGTGCATCATTGTGGACGCTCTGCCTCTTTTCCTATGCTTTCAATGCAATTCCAGTCTACCTCCTGAAATCGGTTTCCTGCAATTCTGCCCCGCTTTCAAGTCCTCTTGGCAGCCTTACTTCAGTATATTTTTGGACGATAGCTGTCATTTATAACTCTGCAGGTTTGATAATTACAGTGCCCCTGAGCTCCTTTCTTCAACTCGCTTTCTTGTGAGCTGGCCGCAACACCGCAGGATGGCTTCAGGCCCAATCTGGTTCCGGCACGGCACGCTGAGCCTTTGGTTATTTCCTCTTTCTGGTGGGAAATGAGAGTTGAATTTGCCCGTCCAGACACCTCCAGCTAGTCTCTCATTGGTTCTCCCTATTCCTGTTCATCTTCCGCAGAAATTGCAAACTGGGCCAAACAGGAGGTTAAAGGCGCTGACTCTCCAAGTGGGGAGAGTGTTAGTAAAGCGTCTGGAATGTTGCACCCGAGTACCAGGGGAGGAAAACTGAGACATATTTGAACACGTCTCCTGTTCACACGGTTGATCATACTCTGGGTTCCACATGCATGTTTTAGCTGAAGGAAGAATACCTTAAACCTGGAGAGTTGAGACCCGTGGAATGGGTACCATACAATATGAATTCAAAGGGTCTTCATTTGCTCACCGAACCTCTCCAATCCTATCACTGCTGCGTTTATGCCCCTGTACACACGCTTGATTCTCTTTCGGAGACATAGCAATCCATAGGTTTTAAGATACTTACTAGTCAGGTACATTCTTAGGCGTTTAATATGCGGTGTTGAGTCCATTTCGTTGAGCAAGGAGTAGCTCTTGTCTATTCCATATTTGGCTTAAGGAACTTTATCTGTGCTCATTTCAATCTCTGGTTTTATGCAGCACCCCAACTCACCTTTCCCCTTAAGCAAGCATAAGTTGCTTTTCTAAATTTGAGACCCTGTTCTGTTCTGTAATTCAGTTCCTGTGTAGCCAGGTTTACATTCCGTGTATTACTGATATCTTATGATGTTTCTTTTTCTGTGTGACTTATTTTAGTTAGAATCATCATACCTGAATCCACTCATTGTGCTGCTCAGGGCCTGATGACATAGATTTCATTGCTGAGTGATATTGCTTTGTAAGTAAATACCACAACTTCTTTATCCAATTTTCACTTTCTGCGATGTTGAACTTGTACGGTAAACAAGGTTCTTGTAAACAGAGCCGTTCCAAACTTTGGGGTGGCTGTGTCTTTTTTATTTTAATTTCCCTAAGCTATAGGACCATAAGTGGAAGTGCCCTAGGCTCTGTTGCTTTGTTTTTTAGATGTTTCAGGAAACACCATACACTTCTCCCGAGTGTCTGTTGGCAATTTACATCCCGCCCATCAGCATAACAAGGCTCCCAGTTCTCCATGGCCTGTCCTGCCTTTCTGGATTTTACACTTTTTTCAGATTGCCCTTTTGACCGGGGGGAAGTGAGACTTCATTGTAGTGCAGATTTCCTTTGCAAGCTTGCTTGGTTGGCCAAAAAGGGCGTATGCGTTTTTTCCTGAATATATTCAGGAAAAAACGCATACGCCCTTTTTGGCCAAGTGCATCATTGTGGACGTTCTGCCTCTTTTCCTATGCTTTCAATGCAATTCCAGTCTACCTCCTGAAATCGGTTTCCTGCAATTCTGCCCCGCATTCAAGTCCTCTTGGCAGCCTTACTTCAGTATATTTTTGGACGATAGCTGTCATTTATAACTCTGCAGGTTTGTGAATTACAGTGCCCCTGAGCTCCTTTCTTCAACTCGCTTTCTTGTGAGCTGGCCGCAACACCGCAGGATGGCTTCAGGCCCTAATGTGGTTCTGGCACGGCACGCTGAGCCTTTGGTTATTTCCTCTTCCTGGTGGGAAATGAGAGTTAAATTTGCCCGTCCAGACACCTCCAGCTAGTCTCTCATTGGTTCTCGCTATTCCTGTTCATCTTCCGCAGAAATTGCAAACTGGGACAAACAGGAGGTTAAAGGGACTGACTCTCCAAGTGGGGAGAGTGTTAGTAAAGCGTCTGGAATGTTGCACCCGAGTACCAGGGGAAGAAAACTGAGACATATTTGAACACGTCTCCCGTTCACACGGTTGATCATACTCTGGGTTCCACATGCATGTTTTAGCTGAAGGAAGAATACCTTAAACCTGGAGAGTTGATACCCGTGGAATGGATACCATGCAATATGACTTCAAAGGGTCTTCATTTGCTCACCGAACCTCTCCAATCCTATCACTGACTCGTTTATGCCCCTGTACACTTGCTTGTTTCTCTTTCGGAGACATAGCAATCCATAGGTTTTAAGATACTTACTAGTCAGGTACATTCTTAGGCGTTTAATATGGGGTGTTGAGTCCATTTCGTTGAGCAAGGAGTAGCTCTTGTCTATTCCATATTTGGCTTAAGGAACTTTATCTGTGCTCATTTCAATCTCTGGTTTTATGCAGCACCCCAACTAACCTTTACCCTTAAGCAAGCATAAGTTGGTTTTCTAAATTTGAGACCCTGTTCTGTTCTGTAATTCAGTTCCTGTGTAGCCAAGTTTACATTCCGTGTATTAATGATATCTTATGATGTTTCTTTTTCTGTGTGACTTATTTCAGTTAGAATCATCATACCTGAACCCACTCATTGTGCTGCTAAGGGCCTGATGACATAGATTTCATTGCTGAGTGATATTGCTTTGTTAGTAAATACCACAACCTCTTTATCCATTTTTCACTTTCTGCGATGTTGAACTTATACTGTAAACGAGGTTCTTGTAAACAGAGGCGTCCCAAACTTTGGGGTGGCTGTGTCTTTTTTATTTTAATTTCCCTAAGCTATAGGACCATAAGTGGAAGTGCCCTAGGCTCTGTTGCTTTGTTTTTTTCGATGTTTCAGGAAACACCATACACTTCTCCCGAGTGTCTGTTGGCAATTTACATCCCGCCCATCAGCATAACAAGGCTCCCAGTTCTCCATGGCCTGTCCTGCCTTTCTGGATTTTACAATTTTTTCAGATGGCCCGTTTGACCGGGGGGAAGTGAGACTTCATTGTAGTGCAGATTTCGTTTGCAAGCTTGCTTAGTAGGCCAAAAAGTGCGTATGCGTTTTTTCCTGAATATATTCAGGAAAAAACGCATACGCCCTTTTTGGCCAAGTGCATCATTGTGGACGCTCTGCCTCTTTTCCTATGCTTTCAATGCAATTCCAGTCTACCTCCTGAAATCGGTTTCCTGCAATTCTGCCCCGCTTTCAAGTCCTCTTGGCACCCTTACTTCAATATATTTTTGGACGATTGGTGTAATTTATAACTCTGTAGGTTTGTGAATTACAGTGCCCCTGAGCTCCTTTCTTCAACTCGCTTTCTTGTGAGCTGCCGTAACACCGCAGGATGGCTTCAGGCCCTAATTTGGTTCCGGAACGGCATGCTGAGCCTTTGGTTAATTCCTCTTCCTGGTGGGAAATGACAGTTAAATTTGCCCGTCCAGACACCTCCAGCTAGTCTCTCATTGGTTCTCCCTATTCCTGTTCATCTTCCGCAGAAATTGCAAACTGGGCCAAACAGGAGGTTAAAGGGAGTGACTCTCCAAGTCGAGAGAGTGTTAGTAAAGCATCTGGAATGTTGCACCCGAGTACCAGGGGAGGAAAACTGAGACATATTTGAACACGACTCCCGATCACATGGTTGATCATACTCTAGCTTCCACATGCATGTTTTAGCTGAAGGAAAAATACCTTAAACCTGGGTAGTTGTAACCCGTGGAATGGGTACCATTCAATATGACTTCAAAGGGTCTTCATTTGCTCACCGAACCTCTCCAATCCTATCACTGCTGCATTTATGCCCCTGTACACATGCTTAATTCTCTTTTCGAGACATAGCAATCCATAGGATTTAAGATATTTACTGGTCAGGTACATTCCTAGGCGTTTAATATGGGGTGTTGAGTCCATTTCGTTGAGCAAGGAGCAGCTCTTGTCTATTCCATATTTGGGTTAAGGAACGTTATCTGTGCTCATTTCAATCTCTGGTTTTATGCAGCACCCCAACTCACCTTTCCCCTTAAGCAAGCATAAGTTGGTTTTCTAAATTTGAGACCCTGTTCTGTTCTGTAATTCAGTTCCTGTGTAGCCAAGTTTACATTCCGTGTATTAGTGATATCTTATGATGTTTCTTTTTCTGTGTGACTTATTTCAGTTAGAATCATCATACCTGAATCCACTCATTATGCTGCTACGGGCCTGATGACATAGATTTCATTGCTGAGTGATACTGCATTGTACGTAAGTACCACAAGTTCTTTATCCATTTTTCACTTTCTGTGATATTGAACTTGTACGGTAAACGAGGCTCTTGTAAACAGAGGCGTCCCAAATTTTGGGGTGGCTGTGTCTTTTTGATTATAATTTCCCTAAGCTATAGGACCATAAGTGGAAGTGCCCTAGGCTCTGTTGCTTTGTTTTTTAGATGTTTCAGGAAACACCATACACTTCACCGGAGTGGCTGTTGGCAATTTACATCCCGCCCATCAGCATAACAAGGCTCCCAGTTCTCCATGGCCTGTCCTGCCTTTCTGGATTTTACACTTTTTTCAGATGTCCCTTTTGACCGGGGGGAAGTGAGACTTCATTGTAGTGCAGATTTCCTTTGCAAGCTTGCTTGGTTGGCCAAAAAGGGCGTATGCGTTTTTTCCTGAATATATTCAGGAAAAAACGCATACGCCCTTTTTGGCCAAGTGCATCATTGTGGACGTTCTGCCTCTTTTCCTATGCTTTCAATGCAATTCCAGTCTACCTCCTGAAATCGGTTTCCTGCAATTCTGCCCCGCTTTCAAGTCCTCTTGGCAGCCTTACTTCAGTATATTTTTGGACGATAGCTGTCATTTATAACTCTGCAGGTTTGTGAATTACAGTGTCCCTGAGCTCCTTTCTTCAACTCGCTTTCTTGTGAGCTGGCCGCAACACCGCAGGATGGCTTCAGGCCCTAATCTGGTTCCGGCACGGCACGCTGAGCCTTTGGTTAATTCCTCTTCCTGGTGGGAAATGAGAGTTAAATTTGCCCGTCCAGACACCTCCAGCTAGTCTCTCATTGGTTCTCGCTATTCCTGTTCATCTTCCACAGAAATTGCAAACTGGGACAAACAGGACGTTAAAGGGACTGACTCTCCAAGTCAGGAGAGTGTTAGTAAAGCGTCTGGAATGTTGCACCCGAGTACCAGGGTACGAAAACTGAGACATATTTGAACACGTCTCCCGTTCACACGGTTGATCATACTCTGGGTTCCACATGCATGTTTTAGCTGAAGGAAGAATACCTTAAACCTGGAGTGTTGAGACCCGTGTATTGGGTACCATGCAATATGACTTCAAAGGGTCTTCATTTGCTCACCGAACCTCTCCAATCCTATCACTGCTGCGTTTATGCCCCTGTACACACGCTTGATTCTCTTTTGGAGACATAGCAATCCATAGGTTTTAAGATACTTACTAGTCAGGTACATTCTTAGGCGTTTAATATGGGGTGTTGAGTCCATTTCGTTGAGCAAGGAGTAGCTCTTGTCTATTCCATATTTGGCTTAAGGAACTTTATCTGTGCTCATTTCAATCTCTGGTTTTATGCAGCACCCCAACTAACCTTTACCCTTAAGCAAGCATAAGTTGGTTTTCTAAATTTGAGACCCTGTTCTGTTCTGTAATTCAGTTCCTGTGTAGCCAAGTTTACATTCCGTGTATTACTGATATCTTATGATGTTTCTTTTTCTGTGTGACTTATTTCAGTTAGAATCACCATACCTGAATCCACTCATTGTGCTGCTAAGGGCCTGATGACATAGATTTCATTGCTGAGTGATATTGCTTTGTAAGTAAATACCACAAATTCTTTATCCATTTTTCACTTTCTGTGATATTGAACTTGTACGGTAAACGAGGTTCTTGTAAACAAAGGCGTCCCAAACTTTGGGGTGGCTGTGTCTTTTTGATTTTAATTTCCCTAAGCTCTAGGACCATAAGTGGAAGTGCCCTAGGCTCTGTTGCTTTGTTTTTAGATGTTTCAGGAAACACCATACACTTCTCCCGAGTGTCTGTTGGCAATTTACATCCCGCCCATCAGCATAAGAATGCTCCCAGTTCTCCATGGCCTGTCCTGCCTTTCTGGATTTTACACTTTTTTCAGATGGCCCTTTTGACCCGGGGGAAGTGAGACTTCATTGTAGTGCAGATTTCCTTTGCAAGCTTGCTTGGTTGGCCAAAAAGGGCGTATGCGTTTTTACCTGAATATACTCAGGAAAAAACGCATACGCCCTTTTTGGCCAAGTGCATGATTGTGGACGTTCTGCCTCTTTTCCTATGCTTTCAATGCAATTCCAGTCTACCTCCTGAAATCGGTTTCCTGCAATTCTGCCCCGCTTTCAATCCTCTTGGCAGCCTTACTTTAGTATATTTTTGGATGATAGCTGTCATTTATAACTCTGCATGTTTGTGAATTACAGTGCCCCTGAGCTCCTTTCTTCAACTCGCTTTCTTGTGACCTGGCCGCAACACCGCAGGATGGCTTCAGGCCCTAATCTTGTTCCGGCATAGCACGCTGAGCCTTTCGTTAATTCCTCTTCCTGGTGGGAAATGAGAGTTAAATTTGCCCGTCCAGACACCTCCAGCTAGTCTCTCATTGGTTCTCCCTATTCCTGTTCATCTTCCGCAGAAATTGCAAACTGGGCCAAACAGGAGGTTAAAGGCGCTGACTCTCCAAGTGGGGAGAGTGTTAGTAAAGCGTCTGGAATGTTGCACCCGAGTACCAGGGGAGGAAAACTGAGACATATTTGAACATGTCTCCCGTTCACACGGTTGATCATACTCTGGGTTCCACATGCATGTTTTAGTTGAAGGAAGAATACCTTAAACCTGGAGAGTTGAGACCCATGTAATGGGTACCATGCAATATGACTTCAAAGGGTCTTCATTTGCTCACCGAACCTCTCCAATCCTATCACTGCTGCGTTTATGCCCCTGTACACATGCTTGATTCTCTTTTCGAGACATAGCAATCCATAGGTTTTAAGATACTTACTAGTCAGGTACATTCTTAGGCGTTTAATATGGGGTGTTGAGTCCATTTCGTAGAGCAAGGAGTAGCTGTTGTCGATTCCATATTTGGCTTAAGGAACTTTATCTGTGCTCATTTCAATCTCTGGTTTTATGCAGCACCCCAACTCACCTTTACCCTTAAGCAAGCATAAGTTGGTTTTCTAAATTTGAGACACTGTTCTGTTTTGGAATTCAGTTCCTGTGTAGCCAAGTTTACATTCCGTGTATTAGTGATATCTTATGATATTTCTTTTTCTGTGAGACTTATTTCAGTTAGAATCATCGTACCTGAATCCACTCATTATGCTGCTACGGGCCTGATGACATAGATTATATTGCTGAGTGATACTACATTGTACGTAAGTACCACAAGTTCTTTATCCATTTTTCACTTTCTCTGATATTGAACTTGTATGGTAAACGAGGTTCTTGTAAACAGAGGCGTCCCAAACATTGGGGTGGCTGTATCTTTTTGATTTTAATTTCCCTAAGCTATAGGACCATAAGTGGAAGTGCCCTAGGCTCTGTTGCTTTGTTTTTTAGATGTTTCAGGAAACACCATACACTTCTCCGGAGTTTCTGTTGGCAATTTACATCTCGCCCATCAGCATAACAAGGCTCCCAGTTCTCCATGGCCTGTCCTGCCTTTCTGGATTTTACACTTTTTTCAGATGGCCCGTTTGACCGGGGGGAAGTGAGACTTCATTGTAGTGCAGATTTCCTTTGCAAGCTTGCTTGGTTGGCCAAAAAGGGCGTATGCGTTTTTTCCTGAATATATTCAGGAAAAAACGCATACGCCCTTTTTGGCCAAGTGCATCATTGTGGACGCTCTGCCTCTTTTCCTATGCTTTCAATGCAATTCCAGTCTACCTCCTGAAATCGGTTTCCTGCAATTCTGCCCCACTTTCAAGTCCTCTTGGCAGCCTTACTTCAATATAATTTTGGACGATAGCTGTCATTTATAACTCTGCAGGTTTGTGAATTACAGTGCCCCTGAGCTCCTTTCTTCAACTCGCTTTCTTGTGAGCTGGCCGCAACACCGCAGGATGGCTTCAGGCCCTAATCTGGTTCCGGCCCGGCATGCTGAGCCTTTGGTTATTTCCTCTTCCTGGTGGGAAATGAGAGTTAAATTTGCCCGTCCAGACATCTCCAGGTAGTCTCTCATTGGTTCTCGCTATTCCTTATCATCTTCCTCAGAAATTGCAAACTGGGCCAAACAGGAGGTTAAAGGCGCTGACTCTCCAAGTGGGGAGAGTGTTAGTAAAGCATCTGGAATGTTGCACCCGAGTACCAGGGGAGGAAAACTGAGACATATTTGAACACGTCTCCCGTTCACATGGTTGATCATACTCTGGGTTTCACATAAATGTTTTAGCTGAAGGAAGAATACCTTAAACCTGGAGAGTTGAGACCCGTGGAATGGGTACCATGCAATATGACTTTAAAGGGTCTTCATTTGCTCACCGAACCTCTCCAATCCTATCACTGCTGCGTTTATGCCCCTGTACACACGCTTGATTCTCTTTTGGAGACATAGCAATCCATAGGTTTTAAGATACTTACTAGTCAGGTACATTCTTAGGCGTTTAATATGGGGTGTTGAGTCCATTTCGTTGAGCAAGGAGTAGCTCTTCTCTATTCCATATTTGGCTTAAGGAACTTTATCTGTGCTCATTTCAGTCTCTGGTTTCATGCAGCACCCCAACTCACCTTTACCCTTAAACAAGCATAAGTTGGTTTTCTAAATTTGAGACCCTGTTCTGTTTTGGAATTCAGTTCCTGTTAGCCAAGTTTACATTCTGTGTATTAGTGATATCTTATGATGTTTCTTTTTCTGTGTGACTTATTTCAGTTAGAATCATCGTACCTGAATCCACTCATTATGCTGCTACGGGCCTGATGACATAGATTTCATTGCTGAGTGATACTGCATTGTACGTAAGTACCACAAGTTCTTTATCCATTTTTCACTTTCTGTGATATTGAACTTGTACTGTAAACGAGGTTCTTGTAAACAGAGGCGTCCCAAACATTGGGGTGGCTGTATCTTTTTGATTTTAATTTCCCTAAGCTATAGGACCATAAGTGGAAGTGCCCTAGGCTCTGTTGCTTTGTTTTTTAGATGTTTCAGGAAACACCATACACTTCTCCGGAGTTTCTGTTGGCAATTTACATCCCGCCCATCAGCATAACAAGGCTCCCCGTTCTCCATGGCCTGTACTGCCTTTCTGGATTTTACACTTTTTTCAGATGGCCCGTTTGACCGGGGGGAAGTGAGACTTCATTGTAGTGCAGATTTCCTTTGCAAGCTTGCTTGGTTGGCCAAAAAGTGCGTATGCGTTTTTTCCTGAATATATTCAGGAAAAAACGCATACGCCCTTTTTGGCCAAGTGCATCATTGTGCTCGCTCTGCCTCTTTTCCTATGCTTTCAATGCAATTCCAGTGTACCTCCTGAAATCGGTTTCCTGCAATTCTGCCCCGCTTTCAAGTCGTCTTGGCAGCCTTACTTCAATATATTTTTGGACGATAGCTGTCATTTATAACTCTGCAGGTTTGTGAATTACAGTGCCCCTGAGCTCCTTTCTTCAACTCGCTTTCTTGTGAGCTGGCCGCAACACCGCAGGATGGCTTCAGGCCCTAATCTGGTTCCGGCACGGCATGCTGAGCCTTTGGTTATTTCCTCTTCCTGGTGGGAAATGAGAGTTAAATTTGACCGTCCAGACACCTCCAGCTAGTCTCTCATTGGTTCTCGCTATTCCTGTTCATCTTCCGCAGAAATTGCAAACTGGGCCAAACAGGAGGTTAAAGGGACTGACTCTCCAAGTGGGGAGAGTGTTAGTAAAGCATCTGGAATGTTGCACCCGAGTACCAGGAGAGGAAAACTGAGACATATTTGAACACGACTCCTGATCACATGGTTTATCATACTCTACGTTCCACATGCATGTTTTAGCTGAAGGAAAAATACCTTAAACCTGGGGAGTTGAAACCCGTGGAATGGGTACCATGCAATATGACTTCAAAGGGTCTTCATTTGCTCACCGAACCTCTCCAGTCCTATCAGTGCTGCGTTTATGCCCCTGTACACATGCTTGATTCTCTTTTCGAGACATAGCAATCCATAGGATTTAAGATACTTACTATTCAGGTACATTCTTAGGCGATTAATATGGGGTGTTGAGTCCATTTCATTGAGCAAGGAGTAGCTCTTGTCTATTCCATATTTGGCTTAAGGAACTTTATCTGTGCTCATTTCAATCTCTGGTTTTATGCAGCACCCCGACTCACCTTTACCCTTAAGCAAGCATAAGTTGGTTTTCTAAATTTGAGACCCTGTTTTGTTTTGGAATTCAGTTCCTGTGTAGCCAAGTTTACATTCCATGTATTAGTGATATCTTATGATGTTTCTTTTTCTGTGTGACTTATTTCAGTTAGAATCATCGTACCTGAATCCACTCATTATGCTGCTAGGGGCCTGATGACATAGATTTCATTGCTGAGTGATACTGCATTGTACGTAAGTACCACAAGTTCTTTCTCCATTTTTCACTTTCTGTGATATTGAACTTGTACGGTAAACGAGGTTCTTATAAACAGAGGCGTCACAACCTTTGGGGTGGCTGTGTCTTTTTGATTTTAATTTCCCTAAGCTATAGGACCATAAGTGGAAGTGCCCTAGGCTCTGTTGCTTTGTTTTTTAGATGTTTCAGGAAACACCATACACTTCTCCCGAGTGTCTGTTGGCAATTTACATCCCGCCCATCAGCATAACAAGGCTCCCAGTTCTCCATGGCCTGTCCTGCCTTTCTGGATTTTACACTTTTTTCAGGTGGCCCTTTTGACCTGGGGGAAGTGAGACTTCATTGTAGTGCAGATTTCCTTTGCAAGTTTGCTTGGTTGGCCAAAAAGGGCGTATGCGTTTTTTCCTGAATATATTCAGGAAAAAACGCATAGGCCCTTTTTGGCCAAGTGCATCATTGTGGACGTTCTGCCTCTTTTCCTATGCTTTCAATGCAATTCCAGTCTACCTCCTGAAATCGGTTTCCTGCAATTCTGCCCCGCTTTCAAGTCCTCTTGGCAGCCTTACTTCAGTATATTTTTGGACGATAGCTGTCATTTATAACTCTGCAGGTTTGTGAATTACAGTGCCCCTGAGCTCCTTTCTTCAACTCGCTTTCTTGTGACCTGGCCGCAACACCCCAGGATGGCTTCAGGCCCTAATCTGGTTCCGGCACGGCACGCTGAGCCTTTGGTTATTTCCTCTTCCTGGTGGGAAATGAGAGTTAAATTTGCCCGTCCAGACACCTCCAGCTAGTCTCTCATTGGTTCTCGCTATTCCTGTTCATCTTCCGCAGAAATTGCAAACTGGGCCAAACAGGAGGTTAAAGGCGCTGACTCTCCAAGTGGGGAGAGTGTTAGTAAAGCGTCTGCAATGTTGCACCCGAGTACCAGGGGAGGAAACCTGAGACATATTTGAACACGTCTCCCGTTCACACGGTTGATCATACTCTGGGTTCCACATGCATGTTTTAGCTGAAGGAAGAATACCTTAAACCTGGAGAGTTGAGACCCGTGGACTGGGTACCATGCAATATGACTTCAAAGGGTCTTCATTTGCTCACCGAACCTCTCCAATCCTATCACTGCTGCGTTTATGCCCCTGTACACACGCTTGATTCTCTTTTGGAGACATAGCAATCCATAGGTTTTAAGATACTTACTAGTCAGGTACATTCTTAGGCGTTTAATATGGGGTGTTGAGTCCATTTCGTAGACCAAGGAGTAGCTCTTGTCGATTCCATATTTGGCTTAAGGAACTTTATCTGTGCTCATTTCAATCTCTGGTTTTATGCAGCACCCCAACTCACCTTTACCCTTAAGCAAGCATAAGTTGGTTTTCTAAATTTGAGACCCTGTTCTGTTCTGGAATTCAGTTCCTGTGTAGCCAAGTTTACATTCCGTGTATTAGTGATATCTTATGATGTTTCTTTTTCTGTGTGACTTATTTCAGTTAGAATCATCGTACCTGAATCCACTCATTATGCTGCTAAGGGCCTGATGACATAGATTTCATTGCTGAGTGATACTGCATTGTACGTAAGTACCACAAGATCTTTATCCATTTTTCACTTTCTGTGATATTGAACTTGTACGGTAAACGAGGTTCTTGTAAACAGAGGCGTCCCAAACATTGGGGTGGCTGTATCTTTTTGATTTTAATTTCCCTAAACTCTAGGACCATAAGTGGAAGTGCCCTAGGCTCTGTTGCTTTGTTTTTTAGATGTTTCAGGAAACACCATACACTTCTCCCGAGTGTCTGTTGGCAATTTACATCCCGCCCATCAGCATAACAAGGCTCCCAGTTCTCCATGGCCTGTCCTGCCTTTCTGGATTTTACACTTTTGTCAGGTGGCCCTTTTGACCGGGGGGGAAGTGAGACTTCATTGTAGTGCAGATTTCCTTTGCAAGTTTGCTTGGTTGGCCAAAAAGGGCGTATGCGTTTTTTCCTGAATATATTCAGGAAAAAACGCATACGCCCTTTTTGGCCAAGTGCATCATTGTGGACGTTCTGCCTCTTTTCCTATGCTTTCAATGCAATTCCAGTCTACCTCCTGAAATCGGTTTCCTGCAATTCTGCCCCGCTTTCAAGTCCTCTTGGCAGCCTTACTTCAGTATATTTTTGGACGATAGCTGTCATTTATAACTCTGCAGGTTTGTGAATTACAGTGCCCCTGAGCTCCTTTCTTCAACTCGCTTTCTTGTGACCTGGCCGCAACACCGCAGGATGGCTTCAGGCCCTAATCTGGTTCTAGCACGGCACGCTGAGCCTTTGGTTATTTCCTCTTCCTGGTGGGAAATGAGAGTTAAATTTGCCCGTCCAGACACCTCCAGCTAGTCTCTCATTGGTTCTCGCTATTCCTGTTCATCTTCCGCAGAAATTGCAAACTGGGCCAAACAGGAGGTTAAAGGCGCTGACTCTCCAAGTGGGGAGAGTGTTAGTAAAGCGTCTGGAATGTTGCACCCGAGTACCAGGGGAGGAAAACTGAGACATATTTGAACACGTCTCCCGTTCACATGGTTGATCATACTCTGGGTTCCACATGCATGTTTTAGCTGAAGGAAGAATACCTTAAACCTGGAGAGTTGAGACCCGTGGAATGGGTACCATGCAATATGACTTCAAAGGGTCTTCATTTGCTCACTGAACCTCTCCAATCCTATCACTGCGGGTTTATGCCCCTGTACACACGCTTGTATCTCTTTTGGAGACATAGCAATCCATAGGTTTTAAGATACTTACTAGTCAGGTACATTGTTAGGCGTTTAATATGGGGTGTTGAGTCCATTTCGTTGAGGAAGGAGTAGCTCTTGTATATTCCATATTTGGCTTAAGGAACTTTATCTGTGCTCATTTCAATCTCTGGTTTTATGCAGCACCCCAACTCACCTGTCCCCTTAAGCAAGCATAAGTTGGTTTTCTAAATTTGAGACCCTGTTCTGTTTTGAAATTCAGTTCCTGTGTAGCCTAGTTTACACTCCGTGTATTACTGATATCTTATGATGTTTCTTTTTCTGTGTGACTTATTTTAGTTAGAATCATCATACCTGAATCCACTCATTGTGCTGCTCAGGGCCTGATGACATAGATTTCATTGCTGAATGATATTGCTTTGTAAGTAAATACCACAACTTCTTTATCCATTTTTCACTTTCTGCGATGTTGAACTTGTATGGTAAACGAGGTTCTTGTAAACAGAGGCGTCCCAAACATTGGGGTGGCTGTATCTTTTTGATTTTAATTTCCCTAAGCTATAGGACCATAAGTGGAAGTGCCCTAGGCTCTGTTGCTTTGTTTTTTAGATGTTTCAGGAAACACAATACACTTCTCCCGAGTGTCTGTTGGCAATTTACATCCCGCCCATCAGCATAACAAGGCTCCCAGTTCTCCATGGCCTGTCCTGCCTTTCTGGATTTTACACTTTTTTCAGATGGCCCTTTTGACCGGGGGGAAGTGAGACTTCATTGTAGTGCAGATTTCCTTTGCAAGCTTGCTTGGTTGGCCAAAAAGGGCGTATGCGTTTTTTCCTGAATATATTCAGGAAAAAACGCATACGCCCTTTTTGGCCAAGTGCATCATTGTGGACGTTCTGCCTCTTTTCCTATGCTTTCAATGCAATTCCAGTCTACCTCCTGAAATAGGTTTCCTGCAACTCTGCCCCGCATTCAAGTCCTCTTGGCAGCCTTACTTCAGTATATTTTTGGACGATAGCTGTCATTTATAACTCTGCAGGTTTGATAATTACAGTGCCCCTGAGCTCCTTTCTTCAACTCGCTTTCTTGTGACCTGGCCGCAACACCGCAGGATGGCTTCAGGCCCAATCTGGTTCCGGCACGGCACGCTGAGCCTTTGGTTATTTCCTCTTCCTGGTGGGAAATGAGAGTTAAATTTGCCCGTCCAGACACGTCCAGCTAGTCTCTCATTGGTTCTCGCTATTCCTGTTCATCTTACGCAGAAATTGCAAACTGGGCCAAACAGGAGGTTAAAGGGACTGACTCTCCAAGTGGGGAGAGTGTTAGTAAAGCGTCTGGAATGTTGCACCCGAGTACCAGGGGAAGAAAACTGAGACATATTTGAACACGTCTCCCGTTCACACGGTTGATCATCCTCTGGGTTCCACATGCATGTTTTAGCTGAAGGAAGAATACCTTAAACCTGGAGAGTTGAGACCCGTGGAATGGATACCATGCAATATGACTTCAAAGGGTCTTCATTTGCTCACCGAACCTCTCCAATCCTATCACTGCTGCGTTTATGCCCCTGTACACATGCTTGATTCTCTTTTAGAGACATAGCAATCCATAGGATTTAAGATACTTACTAGTCAGGCACATTCTTAGGCGATTAATATGGGGTGTTGAGTCCATTTCGTTGAGCAAGGAGTAGCTCTTGTCTATTCCATATTTGGCTTAAGGAACTTTATCTGTGCTCATTTCAATCTCTGGTTTTATGCAGCACCCCGACTCACCTTTACCCTTAAGCAAGCATAAGTTGGTTTTCTAAATTTGAGACCCTGTTCTGTTTTGGAATTCAGTTCCTGTGTAGCCAAGTTTACATTCCGTGTATTAGTGATATCTTATGATGTTTCTTTTTCTGTGTGACTTATTTCAGTTAGAATCATCGTACCTGAATCCACTCATTATGCTGCTACGGGCCTGATGACATAGATTTCATTGCTGAGTGATACTGCATTGTACGTAAGTACCACAAGTTCTTTCTCCATTTTTCACTTTCTGTGATATTGAACTTGTACGGTAAATGAGGTTCTTGTAAACAGAGGGGTCCCAAACTTTGGGGTGGCTGTGTCTTTTTGATTTTAATTTCCCTAAGCTATAGGACCATAAGTGGAAGTGCCCTAGGCTCTGTTGCTTTGTTTTTTAGATGTTTCAGGAAACACCATACACTTCTCCCGAGTGTCTGTTGGCAATTTACATCCCGCCGATCAGCATAACAAGGCTCCCAGTTCTCCATGGCCTGTCCTGCCTTTCTGGATTTTACACTTTTTTCAGATGGCCCTTTTGACCGGGGGGAAGTGAGACTTCATTGTAGTGCAGATTTCCTTTCCAAGCTTGCTTGGTTGGCCAAAAAGGGCGTATGCGTTTTTTCATGAATATATTCAGGAAAAAACGCATACGCCCTTTTTGGCCAAGTGCATCATTGTGGACGCTCTGCCTCTTTTCCTATGCTTTCAATGCAATTCCAGTCTACCTCCTGAAATCGGTTTCCTGCAATTCTGCCCCGCTTTCAAGTCCTCTTGGCAGCCTTACTTCAATATATTTTTGGACGATAGCTGTCATTTATAACTCTGCAGGTTTGTGAATTACAGTGCCCCTGAGCTCCTTTCTTCAACTCGCTTTCTTGTGAGCTGGCCGCAACACCGCAGGATGGCTTCAGGCCCTAATCTGGTTCCGGCCCGGCATGCTGAGCCTTTGGTTATTTCCTCTTCCTGGTGGGAAATGAGAGTTAAATTTGCCCGTCCAGACACCTCCAGCTAGTCTCTCATTGGTTCTCGCTATTCCTGTTCATCTTCCGCAGAAATTGCAAACTGGGCCAAACAGGAGGTTAAAGGGACTGACTCTCCAAGTGGGGAGAGTGTTAGTAAAGCGTCTGGAATGTTGCACCCGAGTACCAGGGGAAGAAAACTGAGACATATTTGAACACGTCTCCCGTTCACACGGTTGATCATCCTCTGGGTTCCACATGCATGTTTTAGCTGAAGGAAGAATACCTTAAACCTGGAGAGTTGAGACCCGTGGAATGGATACCATGCAATATGACTTCAAAGGGTCTTCATTTGCTCACCGAACCTCTCCAATCCTATCACTGCTGCGTTTATGCCCCTGTACACATGCTTGATTCTCTTTTAGAGACATAGCAATCCATAGGATTTAAGATACTTACTAGTCAGGCACATTCTTAGGCGATTAATATGGGGTGTTGAGTCCATTTCGTTGAGCAAGGAGTAGCTCTTGTCTATTCCATATTTGGCTTAAGGAACTTTATCTGTGCTCATTTCAATCTCTGGTTTTATGCAGCACCCCGACTCACCTTTACCCTTTAGCAAGCATAAGTTGGTTTTCTAAATTTGAGACCCTGTTCTGTTTTGGAATTCAGTTCCTGTGTAGCCAAGTTTACATTCCGTGTATTAGTGATATCTTATGATGTTTCTTTTTCTGTGTGACTTATTTCAGTTAGAATCATCGTACCTGAATCCACTCATTATGCTGCTACGGGCCTGATGACATAGATTTCATTGCTGAGTGATACTGCATTGTACGTAAGTACCACAAGTTCTTTCTCCATTTTTCACTTTCTGTGATATTGAACTTGTATGGTAAACGAGGTTCTTGTAAACAGAGGCGTCCCAAACATTGGGGTGGCTGTATCTTTTTGATTTTAATTTCCCTAAGCTATAGGACCATAAGTGGAAGTGCCCTAGGCTCTGTTGCTTTGTTTTTTAGATTTTTCAGGAAACACCATACACTTCTCCCGAGTTTCTGTTGGCAATTTACATCTCGCCCATCAGCATAACAAGGCTCCCATTTCTCCATGGCCTGTACTGCCTTTCTGGATTTTACACTTTTTTCAGATGGCCCGTTTGACCGGGGGGAAGTGAGACTTCATTGTAGTGCAGATTTCCTTTGCAAGCTTGCTTGGTTGGCCAAAAAGGGCGTATGCGTTTTTTCCTGAATATATTCAGGAAAAAACGCATACGCCCTTTTTGGCCAAGTGCATCATTGTGGACGCTCTGCCTCTTTTCCTGTGCTTTCAATGCAATTCCAGTACCTCCTGAAATAGGTTTCCTGCAATTCTGCCCCGCTTTCAAGTCCTCTTGGCAGCCTTACTTCAATATATTTTTGGACGATAGCTGTCATTTATAACTCTGCAGGTTTGTGAATTACAGTGCCCCTGAGCTCCTTTCTTCAACTCGCTTTCTTGTGAGCTGGCCGCAACACCGCAGGATGGCTTCAGGCCCTAATCTGGTTCCGGCCCGGCATGCTGAGCCTTTGGTTATTTCCTCTTCCTGGTGGGAAATGAGAGTTAAATTTGCCCGTCTAGACACCTCCAGCTAGTCTCTCATTGGTTCTCGCTATTCCTGTTCATCTTCCGCAGAAATTGCAAACTGGGCCAAACAGGAGGTTAAAGGGACTGACTCTCCAAGTCGGGAGAGTGTTAGTAAAGCGTCTGGAATGTTGCACCCGAGTACCAGGGTACGAAAACTGAGACATATTTGAACACGTCTCCCGATCACATGGTTGATCATACCCTAGGTTCCACATGCATGTTTTAGCTGAAGGAAGAATACCTTAAACCTGGGTAGTTGAAACCCGTGGAATGGGTACCATGCAATATGACTTCAAAGGGCCTTCATTTGCTCACCAAACCTCTCCAATCCTATCACTGCTGCGTTTATGCCCCTGTACACATGCTTGATTCTCTTTCGGAGACATAGCAATCCATAGGTTTTAAGATACTTACTAGTCAGGTATATTCTTAGGCGTTTAATATGCGGTGTTGAGTCCATTTCGTTGAGCAAGGAGTAGCTCTTGTCTATTCCATATTTGGCTTAAGGAACTTTATCTGTGCTCATTTCAATCTCTGGTTTTATGCAGCACCCCAACTCACCTTTCTCCTTAAGCAAGCATAAGTTGGTTTTCTAAATTTGAGACGCTGTTCTTTTCTGTAATTCAGTTCCTGTGTAGCCAAGTTTACATTCCGTGTATTAGTGATATCTTATGATGTTTCTTTTTCTGTGTGACTTATTTCAGTTAGAATCATCGTACCTGAATCCACTCATTGTGCTGCTAAGGGCCTGATGATGTAGATTTCATTGCTGAGTGATATTGCTTTGTAAGTAAATACCACAACTTCTTTATCCATTTTTCACTTTCTGTGATGTTGAACTTGTACTGTAAACGAGGTTCTTGTAAACAGAGGCATCCCAAACTTTGGGGTGGCTGTGTCTTTTTGATTTTAATTTCCCTAAGCTATAGGACCATAAGTGGAAGTGCCCTAGGCTCTGTTGCTTTGTTTTTTTGGATGTTTCAGGAAACACCATACACTTCTCCCGAGTGTCTGTTGGCAATTTACATCCTGCCCATCAGCATAACAAGGCTCCCAGTTCTCCATGGCCTGTCCTGCCTTTCTGGATTTTACACTTTTTTCAGATGGCCCTTTTGACCGGGGGGAAGTGAGACTTCATTGTAGTGCAGATTTCCTTTGCAAGCTTGCTTGGTTGGCCAAAAAGGGCGTATGCGTTTTTTCCTGAATATATTCAGGAAAAAACGCATACGCCCTTTTTGGCCAAGTGCATCATTGTGGACGTTCTGCCTCTTTTCCTATGCTTTCAATGCAATTCCAGTCTAACTCCTGAAATAGGTTTCCTGCAACTCTGCCCCGCATTCAAGTCCTCTTGGCAGCCTTACTTCAGTATATTTTTGGACGATAGCTGTCATTTATAACTCTGCAGGTTTGATAATTACAGTGCCCCTGAGCTCCTTTCTTCAACTCGCTTTCTTGTGACCTGGCCGCAACACCGCAGGATGGCTTCAGGCCCAATCTGGTTCCGGCACGGCACGCTGAGCCTTTGGTTATTTCCTCTTCCTGGTGGGAAATGAGAGTTAAATTTGCCCGTCCAGACACGTCCAGCTAGTCTCTCATTGGTTCTCGCTATTCCTGTTCATCTTACGCAGAAATTGCAAACTGGGCCAAACAGGAGGTTAAAGGGACTGACTCTCCAAGTGGGGAGAGTGTTAGTAAAGCGTCTGGAATGTTGCACCTGAGTACCAGGGGAAGAAAACTGAGACATATTTGAACACGTCTCCCGTTCACACGGTTGATCATCCTCTGGGTTCCACATGCATGTTTTAGCTGAAGGAAGAATACCTTAAACCTGGAGAGTTGAGACCCGTGGAATGGATACCATGCAATATGACTTCAAAGGGTCTTCATTTGCTCACCGAACCTCTCCAATCCTATCACTGCTGCGTTTATGCCCCTGTACACATGCTTGATTCTCTTTTAGAGACATAGCAATCCATAGGATTTAAGATACTTACTAGTCAGGCACATTCTTAGGCGATTAATATGGGGTGTTGAGTCCATTTCGTTGAGCAAGGAGTAGCTCTTGTCTATTCCATATTTGGCTTAAGGAACTTTATCTGTGCTCATTTCAATCTCTGGTTTTATGCAGCACCCCGACTCACCTTTACCCTTAAGCAAGCATAAGTTGGTTTTCTAAATTTGAGACCCTGTTCTGTTTTGGAATTCAGTTCCTGTGTAGCCAAGTTTACATTCCGTGTATTAGTGATATCTTATGATGTTTCTTTTTCTGTGTGACTTATTTCAGTTAGAATCATCGTACCTGAATCCACTCATTATGCTGCTACGGGCCTGATGACATAGATTTCATTGCTGAGTGATACTGCATTGTACGTAAGTACCACAAGTTCTTTCTCCATTTTTCACTTTCTGTGATATTGAACTTGTACGGTAAATGAGGTTCTTGTAAACAGAGGGGTCCCAAACTTTGGGGTGGCTGTGTCTTTTTGATTTTAATTTCCCTAAGCTATAGGACCATAAGTGGAAGTGCCCTAGGCTCTGTTGCTTTGTTTTTTAGATGTTTCAGGAAACACCATACACTTCTCCCGAGTGTCTGTTGGCAATTTACATCCCGCCGATCAGCATAACAAGGCTCCCAGTTCTCCATGGCCTGTCCTGCCTTTCTGGATTTTACACTTTTTTCAGATGGCCCTTTTGACCGGGGGGAAGTGAGACTTCATTGTAGTGCAGATTTCCTTTCCAAGCTTGCTTGGTTGGCCAAAAAGGGCGTATGCGTTTTTTCATGAATATATTCAGGAAAAAACGCATACGCCCTTTTTGGCCAAGTGCATCATTGTGGACGCTCTGCCTCTTTTCCTATGCTTTCAATGCAATTCCAGTCTACCTCCTGAAATCGGTTTCCTGCAATTCTGCCCCGCTTTCAAGTCCTCTTGGCAGCCTTACTTCAATATATTTTTGGACGATAGCTGTCATTTATAACTCTGCAGGTTTGTGAATTACAGTGCCCCTGAGCTCCTTTCTTCAACTCGCTTTCTTGTGAGCTGGCCGCAACACCGCAGGATGGCTTCAGGCCCTAATCTGGTTCCGGCCCGGCATGCTGAGCCTTTGGTTATTTCCTCTTCCTGGTGGGAAATGAGAGTTAAATTTGCCCGTCCAGACACCTCCAGCTAGTCTCTCATTGGTTCTCGCTATTCCTGTTCATCTTCCGCAGAAATTGCAAACTGGGCCAAACAGGAGGTTAAAGGGACTGACTCTCCAAGTGGGGAGAGTGTTAGTAAAGCGTCTGGAATGTTGCACCCGAGTACCAGGGGAAGAAAACTGAGACATATTTGAACACGTCTCCCGTTCACACGGTTGATCATCCTCTGGGTTCCACATGCATGTTTTAGCTGAAGGAAGAATACCTTAAACCTGGAGAGTTGAGACCCGTGGAATGGATACCATGCAATATGACTTCAAAGGGTCTTCATTTGCTCACCGAACCTCTCCAATCCTATCACTGCTGCGTTTATGCCCCTGTACACATGCTTGATTCTCTTTTAGAGACATAGCAATCCATAGGATTTAAGATACTTACTAGTCAGGCACATTCTTAGGCGATTAATATGGGGTGTTGAGTCCATTTCGTTGAGCAAGGAGTAGCTCTTGTCTATTCCATATTTGGCTTAAGGAACTTTATCTGTGCTCATTTCAATCTCTGGTTTTATGCAGCACCCCGACTCACCTTTACCCTTTAGCAAGCATAAGTTGGTTTTCTAAATTTGAGACCCTGTTCTGTTTTGGAATTCAGTTCCTGTGTAGCCAAGTTTACATTCCGTGTATTAGTGATATCTTATGATGTTTCTTTTTCTGTGTGACTTATTTCAGTTAGAATCATCGTACCTGAATCCACTCATTATGCTGCTACGGGCCTGATGACATAGATTTCATTGCTGAGTGATACTGCATTGTACGTAAGTACCACAAGTTCTTTCTCCATTTTTCACTTTCTGTGATATTGAACTTGTATGGTAAACGAGGTTCTTGTAAACAGAGGCGTCCCAAACATTGGGGTGGCTGTATCTTTTTGATTTTAATTTCCCTAAGCTATAGGACCATAAGTGGAAGTGCCCTAGGCTCTGTTGCTTTGTTTTTTAGATTTTTCAGGAAACACCATACACTTCTCCCGAGTTTCTGTTGGCAATTTACATCTCGCCCATCAGCATAACAAGGCTCCCATTTCTCCATGGCCTGTACTGCCTTTCTGGATTTTACACTTTTTTCAGATGGCCCGTTTGACCGGGGGGAAGTGAGACTTCATTGTAGTGCAGATTTCCTTTGCAAGCTTGCTTGGTTGGCCAAAAAGGGCGTATGCGTTTTTTCCTGAATATATTCAGGAAAAAACGCATACGCCCTTTTTGGCCAAGTGCATCATTGTGGACGCTCTGCCTCTTTTCCTGTGCTTTCAATGCAATTCCAGTACCTCCTGAAATAGGTTTCCTGCAATTCTGCCCCGCTTTCAAGTCCTCTTGGCAGCCTTACTTCAATATATTTTTGGACGATAGCTGTCATTTATAACTCTGCAGGTTTGTGAATTACAGTGCCCCTGAGCTCCTTTCTTCAACTCGCTTTCTTGTGAGCTGGCCGCAACACCGCAGGATGGCTTCAGGCCCTAATCTGGTTCCGGCCCGGCATGCTGAGCCTTTGGTTATTTCCTCTTCCTGGTGGGAAATGAGAGTTAAATTTGCCCGTCTAGACACCTCCAGCTAGTCTCTCATTGGTTCTCGCTATTCCTGTTCATCTTCCGCAGAAATTGCAAACTGGGCCAAACAGGAGGTTAAAGGGACTGACTCTCCAAGTCGGGAGAGTGTTAGTAAAGCGTCTGGAATGTTGCACCCGAGTACCAGGGTACGAAAACTGAGACATATTTGAACACGTCTCCCGATCACATGGTTGATCATACCCTAGGTTCCACATGCATGTTTTAGCTGAAGGAAGAATACCTTAAACCTGGGTAGTTGAAACCCGTGGAATGGGTACCATGCAATATGACTTCAAAGGGCCTTCATTTGCTCACCAAACCTCTCCAATCCTATCACTGCTGCGTTTATGCCCCTGTACACATGCTTGATTCTCTTTCGGAGACATAGCAATCCATAGGTTTTAAGATACTTACTAGTCAGGTATATTCTTAGGCGTTTAATATGCGGTGTTGAGTCCATTTCGTTGAGCAAGGAGTAGCTCTTGTCTATTCCATATTTGGCTTAAGGAACTTTATCTGTGCTCATTTCAATCTCTGGTTTTATGCAGCACCCCAACTCACCTTTCTCCTTAAGCAAGCATAAGTTGGTTTTCTAAATTTGAGACGCTGTTCTTTTCTGTAATTCAGTTCCTGTGTAGCCAAGTTTACATTCCGTGTATTAGTGATATCTTATGATGTTTCTTTTTCTGTGTGACTTATTTCAGTTAGAATCATCGTACCTGAATCCACTCATTGTGCTGCTAAGGGCCTGATGATGTAGATTTCATTGCTGAGTGATATTGCTTTGTAAGTAAATACCACAACTTCTTTATCCATTTTTCACTTTCTGTGATGTTGAACTTGTACTGTAAACGAGGTTCTTGTAAACAGAGGCATCCCAAACTTTGGGGTGGCTGTGTCTTTTTGATTTTAATTTCCCTAAGCTATAGGACCATAAGTGGAAGTGCCCTAGGCTCTGTTGCTTTGTTTTTTTGGATGTTTCAGGAAACACCATACACTTCTCCCGAGTGTCTGTTGGCAATTTACATCCTGCCCATCAGCATAACAAGGCTCCCAGTTCTCCATGGCCTGTCCTGCCTTTCTGGATTTTACACTTTTTTCAGATGGCCCTTTTGACCGGGGGGAAGTGAGACTTCATTGTAGTGCAGATTTCCTTTGCAAGCTTGCTTGGTTGGCCAAAAAGGGCGTATGCGTTTTTTCCTGAATATATTCAGGAAAAAACGCATACGCCCTTTTTGGCCAAGTGCATCATTGTGGACGCTCTGCCTCTTTTCCTATGCTTTCAATGCAATTCCAGTCTACCTCCTGAAATCGGTTTCCTGCAATTCTGCCCCGCTTTCAAGTCCTCTTGGCAGCCTTACTTCAATATATTTTTGGACGATAGCTGTCATTTATAACTCTGCAGGTTTGTGAATTACAGTGCCCCTGAGCTCCTTTCTTCAACTCGCTTTCTTGTGAGCTGGCCGCAACACCGCAGGATGGCTTCAGGCCCTAATCTGGTTCCGGCACGGCATGCTGAGCCTTTGGTTATTTCCTCTTCCTGGTGGGAAATGAGAGTTAAATTTGCCCGTCCAGACACCTCCAGCTAGTCTCTCATTGGTTCTCGCTATTCCTGTTCATCTTCCGCAGAAATTGCAAACTGGGCCAAACAGGAGGTTAAAGGGACTGACTCTCCAAGTCGGGAGAGTGTTAGTAAAGCGTCTGGAATGTTGCACCCGAGTACCAGGGTACGCAAACTGAGACATATTTGAACACGTCTCCCGATCACATGGTTGATCATACCCTAGGTTCCACATGCATGTTTTAGCTGAAGGAAGAATACCTTAAACCTGGGTAGTTGAAACCCGTGGAATGGGTACCATGCAATATGAATTCAAAGGGCCTTCATTTGCTCACCAAACCTCTCCAATCCTATCACTGCTGCGTTTATGCCCCTGTACACATGGTTGATTCTCTTCTCGAGACATAGCAATCCATAGGATTTAAGATACTTACTAGTCAGGTACATTCTTAGGCGTTTAATATGGAGTGTTGAGTCCATTTCGTTGAGCAAGGAGTAGCTCTTGTCTATTCCATATTTCGCTTAAGGAACTTTATCTGTGCTCATTTCAGTCTCTGGTTTTATGCAGCACCCCAACTCACCTTTACCCTTAAGCAAGCAGAAGTTGGTTTTCTAAATTTGAGACCCTGTTCTGTTTTGGAATTCAGTTCCTGTGTAGCCAAGTTTACATTCCGTGTATTAGTGATATCTTATGATGTTTCTTTTTCTGTGTGACTTATTTCAGTTAGAATCATCGTACCTGAATCCACTAATTATGCTGCTAGGGGCCTGATGACATAGATTTCATTGCTGAGTGATACTGCATTGTACGTAAGTACCACAAGTTCTTTCTCCATTTTTCACTTTCTGTGATATTGAACTTGTACGGTAAATGAGGTTCTTGTAAACAGAGGGGTCCCAAACTTTGGGGTGGCTGTGTCTTTTTGATTTTAATTTCCCTAAGCTATAGGACCATAAGTGGAAGTGCCCTAGGCTCTGTTGCTTTGTTTTTTAGATGTTTCAGGAAACACCATACACTTCTCCCGAGTGTCTGTTGGCAATTTACATCCCGCCCATCAGCATAACAAGGCTCCCAGTTCTCCATGGCCTGTCCTGCCTTTCTGGATTTTACACTTTTTTCAGATGGCCCTTTTGACCGGGGGGAAGTGAGACTTCATTGTAGTGCAGATTTCCTTTCCAAGCTTGCTTGGTTGGCCAAAAAGGGCGTATGCGTTTTTTCATGAATATATTCAGGAAAAAACGCATACGCCCTTTTTGGCCAAGTGCATCATTGTGGACGCTCTGCCTCTTTTCCTATGCTTTCAATGCAATTCCAGTCTACCTCCTGAAATCGGTTTCCTGCAATTCTGCCCCGCTTTCAAGTCCTCTTGGCAGCCTTACTTCAATATATTTTTGGACGATAGCTGTCATTTATAACTCTGCAGGTTTGTGAATTACAGTGCCCCTGAGCTCCTTTCTTCAACTCGCTTTCTTGTGAGCTGGCCGCAACACCGCAGGATGGCTTCAGGCCCTAATCTGGTTCCGGCCCGGCATGCTGAGCCTTTGGTTATTTCCTCTTCCTGGTGGGAAATGAGAGTTAAATTTGCCCGTCCAGACACCTCCAGCTAGTCTCTCATTGGTTCTCGCTATTCCTGTTCATCTTCCGCAGAAATTGCAAACTGGGCCAAACAGGAGGTTAAAGGGACTGACTCTCCAAGTCGGGAGAGTGTTAGTAAAGCGTCTGGAATGTTGCACCCGAGTACCAGGGTACGAAAACTGAGACATATTTGAACACGTCTCCCGATCACATGGTTGATCATACCCTAGGTTCCACATGCATGTTTTAGCTGAAGGAAGAATACCTTAAACCTGGGTAGTTGAAACCCGTGGAATGGGTACCATGCAATATGACTTCAAAGGGCCTTCATTTGCTCACCAAACCTCTCCAATCCTATCACTGCTGCATTTATGCCCCTGTACACATGCTTGATTCTCTTTCGGAGACATAGCAATCCATAGGTTTTCAGATACTTACTAGTCAGGTATATTCTTAGGCGTTTAATATGCGGTGTTGAGTCCATTTCGTTGAGCAAGGAGTAGCTCTTGTCTATTCCATATTTGGCTTAAGGAACTTTATCTGTGCTCATTTCAATCTCTGGTTTTATGCAGCACCCCAACTCACCTTTCTCCTTAAGCAAGCATAAGTTGGTTTTCTAAATTTGAGACGCTGTTCTTTTCTGTAATTCAGTTCCTGTGTAGCCAAGTTTACATTCCGTGTATTACTGATATCTTATGATGTTTCTTTTTCTGTGTGACTTATTTCAGTTAGAATCATCGTACCTGAATCCACTCATTGTGCTGCTAAGGGCCTGATGATGTAGATTTCATTGCTGAGTGATATTGCTTTGTAAGTAAATACCACAACTTCTTTATCCATTTTTCACTTTCTGTGATGTTGAACTTGTACTGTAAACGAGGTTCTTGTAAACAGAGGCATCCCAAACTTTGGGGTGGCTGTGTCTTTTTGATTTTAATTTCCCTAAGCTATAGGACCATAAGTGGAAGTGCCCTAGGCTCTGTTGCTTTGTTTTTTTGGATGTTTCAGGAAACACCATACACTTCTCCCGAGTGTCTGTTGGCAATTTACATCCTGCCCATCAGCATAACAAGGCTCCCAGTTCTCCATGGCCTGTCCTGCCTTTCTGGATTTTACACTTTTTTCAGATGGCCCTTTTGACCGGGGGGAAGTGAGACTTCATTGTAGTGCAGATTTCCTTTGCAAGCTTGCTTGGTTGGCCAAAAAGGGCGTATGCGTTTTTTCCTGAATATATTCAGGAAAAAACGCATACGCCCTTTTTGGCCAAGTGCATCATTGTGGACGCTCTGCCTCTTTTCCTATGCTTTCAATGCAATTCCAGTCTACCTCCTGAAATCGGTTTCCTGCAATTCTGCCCCGCTTTCAAGTCCTCTTGGCAGCCTTACTTCAATATATTTTTGGACGATAGCTGTCATTTATAACTCTGCAGGTTTGTGAATTACAGTGCCCCTGAGCTCCTTTCTTCAACTCGCTTTCTTGTGAGCTAGCAGCAACACCGCAGGATGGCTTCAGGCCCTAATCTGGTTCCGGCACGGCATGCTGAGCCTTTGGTTATTTCCTCTTCCTGGTGGGAAATGAGAGTTAAATTTGCCCGTCCAGACACCTCCAGCTAGTCTCTCATTGGTTCTCGCTATTCCTGTTCATCTTCCGCAGAAATTGCAAACTGGGCCAAACAGGAGGTTAAAGGGACTGACTCTCCAAGTCGGGAGAGTGTTAGTAAAGCGTCTGGAATGTTGCACCCGAGTACCAGGGTACGCAAACTGAGACATATTTGAACACGTCTCCCGATCACATGGTTGATCATACCCTAGGTTCCACATGCATGTTTTAGCTGAAGGAAGAATACCTTAAACCTGCGTAGTTGAAACCCGTGGAATGGGTACCATGCAATATGAATTCAAAGGGCCTTCATTTGCTCACCAAACCTCTCCAATCCTATCACTGCTGCGTTTATGCCCCTGTACACATGGTTGATTCTCTTCTCGAGACATAGCAATCCATAGGATTTAAGATACTTACTAGTCAGGTACATTCTTAGGCGTTTAATATGGAGTGTTGAGTCCATTTCGTTGAGCAAGGAGTAGCTCTTGTCTATTCCATATTTCGCTTAAGGAACTTTATCTGTGCTCATTTCAGTCTCTGGTTTTATGCAGCACCCCAACTCACCTTTACCCTTAAGCAAGCAGAAGTTGGTTTTCTAAATTTGAGACCCTGTTCTGTTTTGGAATTCAGTTCCTGTGTAGCCAAGTTTACATTCCGTGTATTAGTGATATCTTATGATGTTTCTTTTTCTGTGTGACTTATTTCAGTTAGAATCATCGTACCTGAATCCACTAATTATGCTGCTAGGGGCCTGATGACATAGATTTCATTGCTGAGTGATACTGCATTGTACGTAAGTACCACAAGTTCTTTCTCCATTTTTCACTTTCTGTGATATTGAACTTGTACGGTAAATGAGGTTCTTGTAAACAGAGGGGTCCCAAACTTTGGGGTGGCTGTGTCTTTTTGATTTTAATTTCCCTAAGCTATAGGACCATAAGTGGAAGTGCCCTAGGCTCTGTTGCTTTGTTTTTTAGATGTTTCAGGAAACACCATACACTTCTCCCGAGTGTCTGTTGGCAATTTACATCCCGCCGATCAGCATAACAAGGCTCCCAGTTCTCCATGGCCTGTCCTGCCTTTCTGGATTTTACACTTTTTTCAGATGGCCCTTTTGACCGGGGGGAAGTGAGACTTCATTGTAGTGCAGATTTCCTTTCCAAGCTTGCTTGGTTGGCCAAAAAGGGCGTATGCGTTTTTTCATGAATATATTCAGGAAAAAACGCATACGCCCTTTTTGGCCAAGTGCATCATTGTGGACGCTCTGCCTCTTTTCCTATGCTTTCAATGCAATTCCAGTCTACCTCCTGAAATCGGTTTCCTGCAATTCTGCCCCGCTTTCAAGTCCTCTTGGCAGCCTTACTTCAATATATTTTTGGACGATAGCTGTCATTTATAACTCTGCAGGTTTGTGAATTACAGTGCCCCTGAGCTCCTTTCTTCAACTCGCTTTCTTGTGAGCTGGCCGCAACACCGCAGGATGGCTTCAGGCCCTAATCTGGTTCCGGCCCGGCATGCTGAGCCTTTGGTTATTTCCTCTTCCTGGTGGGAAATGAGAGTTAAATTTGCCCGTCCAGACACCTCCAGCTAGTCTCTCATTGGTTCTCGCTATTCCTGTTCATCTTCCGCAGAAATTGCAAACTGGGCCAAACAGGAGGTTAAAGGGACTGACTCTCCAAGTCGGGAGAGTGTTAGTAAAGCGTCTGGAATGTTGCACCCGAGTACCAGGGTACGAAAACTGAGACATATTTGAACACGTCTCCCGATCACATGGTTGATCATACCCTAGGTTCCACATGCATGTTTTAGCTGAAGGAAGAATACCTTAAACCTGGGTAGTTGAAACCCGTGGAATGGGTACCATGCAATATGACTTCAAAGGGCCTTCATTTGCTCACCAAACCTCTCCAATCCTATCACTGCTGCATTTATGCCCCTGTACACATGCTTGATTCTCTTTCGGAGACATAGCAATCCATAGGTTTTCAGATACTTACTAGTCAGGTATATTCTTAGGCGTTTAATATGCGGTGTTGAGTCCATTTCGTTGAGCAAGGAGTAGCTCTTGTCTATTCCATATTTGGCTTAAGGAACTTTATCTGTGCTCATTTCAATCTCTGGTTTTATGCAGCACCCCAACTCACCTTTCTCCTTAAGCAAGCATAAGTTGGTTTTCTAAATTTGAGACGCTGTTCTTTTCTGTAATTCAGTTCCTGTGTAGCCAAGTTTACATTCCGTGTATTACTGATATCTTATGATGTTTCTTTTTCTGTGTGACTTATTTCAGTTAGAATCATCGTACCTAAATCCACTCATTGTGCTGCTAAGGGCCTGATGATGTAGATTTCATTGCTGAGTGATATTGCTTTGTAAGTAAATACCACAACTTCTTTATCCATTTTTCACTTTCTGTGATGTTGAACTTGTACTGTAAACGAGGTTCTTGTAAACAGAGGCATCCCAAACTTTGGGGTGGCTGTGTCTTTTTGATTTTAATTTCCCTAAGCTATAGGACCATAAGTGGAAGTGCCCTAGGCTCTGTTGCTTTGTTTTTTTGGATGTTTCAGGAAACACCATACACTTCTCCCGAGTGTCTGTTGGCAATTTACATCCTGCCCATCAGCATAACAAGGCTCCCAGTTCTCCATGGCCTGTCCTGCCTTTCTGGATTTTACACTTTTTTCAGATGGCCCTTTTGACCGGGGGGAAGTGAGACTTCATTGTAGTGCAGATTTCCTTTGCAAGCTTGCTTGGTTGGCCAAAAAGGGCGTATGCGTTTTTTCCTGAATATATTCAGGAAAAAACGCATACGCCCTTTTTGGCCAAGTGCATCATTGTGGACGCTCTGCCTCTTTTCCTATGCTTTCAATGCAATTCCAGTCTACCTCCTGAAATCGGTTTCCTGCAATTCTGCCCCGCTTTCAAGTCCTCTTGGCAGCCTTACTTCAATATATTTTTGGACGATAGCTGTCATTTATAACTCTGCAGGTTTGTGAATTACAGTGCCCCTGAGCTCCTTTCTTCAACTCGCTTTCTTGTGAGCTGGCCGCAACACCGCAGGATGGCTTCAGGCCCTAATCTGGTTCCGGCACGGCATGCTGAGCCTTTGGTTATTTCCTCTTCCTGGTGGGAAATGAGAGTTAAATTTGCCCGTCCAGACACCTCCAGCTAGTCTCTCATTGGTTCTCGCTATTCCTGTTCATCTTCCGCAGAAATTGCAAACTGGGCCAAACAGGAGGTTAAAGGGACTGACTCTCCAAGTCGGGAGAGTGTTAGTAAAGCGTCTGGAATGTTGCACCCGAGTACCAGGGTACGCAAACTGAGACATATTTGAACACGTCTCCCGATCACATGGTTGATCATACCCTAGGTTCCACATGCATGTTTTAGCTGAAGGAAGAATACCTTAAACCTGCGTAGTTGAAACCCGTGGAATGGGTACCATGCAATATGAATTCAAAGGGCCTTCATTTGCTCACCAAACCTCTCCAATCCTATCACTGCTGCGTTTATGCCCCTGTACACATGGTTGATTCTCTTCTCGAGACATAGCAATCCATAGGATTTAAGATACTTACTAGTCAGGTACATTCTTAGGCGTTTAATATGGAGTGTTGAGTCCATTTCGTTGAGCAAGGAGTAGCTCTTGTCTATTCCATATTTCGCTTAAGGAACTTTATCTGTGCTCATTTCAGTCTCTGGTTTTATGCAGCACCCCAACTCACCTTTACCCTTAAGCAAGCAGAAGTTGGTTTTCTAAATTTGAGACCCTGTTCTGTTTTGGAATTCAGTTCCTGTGTAGCCAAGTTTACATTCCGTGTATTAGTGATATCTTATGATGTTTCTTTTTCTGTGTGACTTATTTCAGTTAGAATCATCGTACCTGAATCCACTAATTATGCTGCTAGGGGCCTGATGACATAGATTTCATTGCTGAGTGATACTGCATTGTACGTAAGTACCACAAGTTCTTTCTCCATTTTTCACTTTCTGTGATATTGAACTTGTACGGTAAATGAGGTTCTTGTAAACAGAGGGGTCCCAAACTTTGGGGTGGCTGTGTCTTTTTGATTTTAATTTCCCTAAGCTATAGGACCATAAGTGGAAGTGCCCTAGGCTCTGTTGCTTTGTTTTTTAGATGTTTCAGGAAACACCATACACTTCTCCCGAGTGTCTGTTGGCAATTTACATCCCGCCCATCAGCATAACAAGGCTCCCAGTTCTCCATGGCCTGTCCTGCCTTTCTGGATTTTACACTTTTTTCAGATGGCCCTTTTGACCGGGGGGAAGTGAGACTTCATTGTAGTGCAGATTTCCTTTGCAAGCTTGCTTGGTTGGCCAAAAAGGGCGTATGCGTTTTTTCCTGAATATATTCAGGAAAAAACGCATACGCCCTTTTTGGCCAAGTGCATCATTGTGGACGCTCTGCCTCTTTTCCTATGCTTTCAATGCAATTCCAGTCTACCTCCTGAAATCGGTTTCCTGCAATTCTGCCCCGCTTTCAAGTCCTCTTGGCAGCCTTACTTCAGTATATTTTTGGACGATAGCTGTCATTTATAACTCTGCAGGTTTGTGAATTACAGTGTCCCTGAGCTCCTTTCTTCAACTCGCTTTCTTGTGAGCTGGCCGCAACACCGCAGAATGGCTTCAGGTCCTTATCTGGTTCCGGCATGGCACGCTGAGCCTTTGGTTATTTCCTCTTCCTGGTGGGAAATGAGAGTTAAATTTGCCCGTCCAGACACCTCCAGCTAGTCTCTCATTGGTTCTCCCTATTCCTGTTCATCTTCCGCAGAAATTGCAGACTGGGTCAAACAGGAGGTTAAAGGCGCTGACTCTCCAAGTGGGGAGAGTGTTAGTAAAGCGTCTGGAATGTTGCACCCGAGTACCAGGGGAGGAAACCTGAAACATATTTGAACACGTCTCCCGTTCACACGGTTGATCATACTCTGGGTTCCACATGCATGTTTTAGCTGAAGGAAGAATACCTTAAACCTGGAGAGTTGAGACCCGTGGACTGGGTACCATGCAATATGACTTCAAAGGGTCTTCATTTGCTCACCGAACCTCTCCAATCCTATCACTGCTGCGTTTATGCCCCTGTACACACGCTTGATTCTCTTTTGGAGACATAGCAATCCATAGGTTTTAAGATACTTACTAGTCAGGTACATTCTTAGGCGTTTAATATGGGGTGTTGAGTCCATTTCGTAGACCAAGGAGTAGCTCTTGTCGATTCCATATTTGGCTTAAGGAACTTTATCTGTGCTCATTTCAATCTCTGGTTTTATGCAGCACCCCAACTCACCTTTACCCTTAAGCAAGCATAAGTTGGTTTTCTAAATTTCAGACCCTGTTCTGTTCTGGAATTCAGTTCCTGTGTAGCCAAGTTTACATTCCGTGTATTAGTGATATCTTATGATGTTTCTTTTTCTGTGTGACTTATTTCAGTTAGAATCATCGTACCTGAATCCACTCATTATGCTGCTAAGGGCCTGATGACATAGATTTCATTGCTGAGTGATACTGCATTGTACGTAAGTACCACAAGATCTTTATCCATTTTTCACTTTCTGTGATATTGAACTTGTACGGTAAACGAGGTTCTTGTAAACAGAGGCGTCCCAAACATTGGGGTGGCTGTATCTTTTTGATTTTAATTTCCCTAAGCTCTAGGACCATAAGTGGAAGTGCCCTAGGCTCTGTTGCTTTGTTTTTTAGATGTTTCAGGAAACACCATACACTTGTCCCGAGTGTCTGTTGGCAATTTACATCCCGCCCATCAGCATAACAAGGCTCCCAGTTCTCCATGGCCTGTCCTGCCTTTCTGGATTTTACACTTTTTTCAGGTGGCCCTTTTGACCGGGGGGAAGTGAGACTTCATTGTAGTGCAGATTTCCTTTGCAAGCTTGCTTGGTTGGCCAAAAAGGGCGTATGCGTTTTTTCCTGAATATATTCAGGAAAAAACGCATACGCCCTTTTTGGCCAAGTGCATCATTGTGGACGCTCTGCCTCTTTTCCTATGCTTTCAATGCAATTCCAGTCTACCTCCTGAAATCGGTTTCCTGCAATTCTGCCCCGCTTTCAAGTCCTCTTGGCAGCCTTACTTCAATATATTTTTGGACGATAGCTGTCATTTATAACTCTGCAGGTTTGTGAATTACAGTGCCCCTGAGCTCCTTTCTTCAACTCGCTTTCTTGTGAGCTGGCCGCAACACCGCAGGATGGCTTCAGGCCCTAATCTGGTTCCGGCCCGGCATGCTGAGCCTTTGGTTATTTCCTCTTCCTGGTGGGAAATGAGAGTTAAATTTGCCCGTCCAGACACCTCCAGCTAGTCTCTCATTGGTTCTCGCTATTCCTGTTCATCTTCCGCAGAAATTGCAAACTGGGCCAAACAGGAGGTTAAAGGGACTGACTCTCCAAGTCGGGAGAGTGTTAGTAAAGCGTCTGGAATGTTGCACCCGAGTACCAGGGTACGAAAACTGAGACATATTTGAACACGTCTCCCGATCACATGGTTGATCATACCCTAGGTTCCACATGCATGTTTTAGCTGAAGGAAGAATACCTTAAACCTGGGTAGTTGAAACCCGTGGAATGGGTACCATGCAATATGACTTCAAAGGGCCTTCATTTGCTCACCAAACCTCTCCAATCCTATCACTGCTGCGTTTATACCCCTGTACACATGCTTGATTCTCTTTCGGAGACATAGCAATCCATAGGTTTTCAGATACTTACTAGTCAGGTATATTCTTAGGCGTTTAATATGCAGTGTTGAGTCCATTTCGTTGAGCAAGGAGTAGCTCTTGTCTATTCCATATTTGGCTTAAGGAACTTTATCTGTGCTCATTTCAATCTCTGGTTTTATGCAGCACCCCAACTCACCTTTCTCCTTAAGCAAGCATAAGTTGGTTTTCTAAATTTGAGACCCTGTTCTTTTCTGTAATTCAGTTCCTGTGTAGCCAAGTTTACATTCCGTGTATTACTGATATCTTATGATGTTTCTTTTTCTGTGTGACTTATTTCAGTTAGAATCATCATACCTGAATCCACTCATTGTGCTGCTAAGGGCCTGATGACATAGATTTCATTGCTGAGTGATATTGCTTTGTAAGTAAATACCACAACTTCTTTATCCAATTTTCACTTTCTGCGATGTTGAACTTGTACGGTAAACGAGGTTCTTGTAAACAGAGGCGTCCCAAACTTTGGGGTGGCTGTGTCTTTTTGATTTTAATTTCCCTAAGCTATAGGACCATAAGTGGAAGTGCCCTAGGCTCTGTTCCTTTGTTTTTTAGATGTTTCAGGAAACACCATACACTTCTCCCGAGTGTCTGTTGGCAATTTACATCCCGCCCATCAGCATAACAAGGCTCCCAGTTCTCCATGGCCTGTCCTGCCTTTCTGGATTTTACACTTTTTTCAGATGGCCCTTTTGACCGGGGGGAAGTGAGACTTCATTGTAGTGCAGATTTCCTTTGCAAGCTTGCTTGGTTGGCCAAAAAGTGCGTATGCGTTTTTTCCTGAATATATTCAGGAAAAAACGCATACGCCCTTTTTGGCCAAGTGTATCATTGTGGACGTTCTGCCTCTTTTCCTATGCTTTCAATGCAATTCCAGTCTACCTCCTGAAATCGGTTTCCTGCAATTCTGCCCCGCTTTCAAGTCCTCTTGGCAGCCTTACTTCAGTATATTTTTGGACGATAGCTGTCATTTATAACTGTGCAGGTTTGTGAATTACAGTGCCCCTGAGCTCCTTTCTTCAACTCGCTTTCTTGTGACCTGGCCGCAACACCCCAGGATGGCTTCAGGCCCTAATCTGGTTCCGGCACGGCACGCTGAGCCTTTGGTTAATTCCTCTTCCTGGTGGGAAATGAGAGTTAAATTTGCCCGTCCAGACACCTCCAGCTAGTCTCTCATTGGTTCTCGCTATTCCTGTTCATCTTCCGCAGAAATTGCAAACTGGGCCAAACAGGAGGTTAAAGGGACTGACTCTCCAAGTCGGGAGAGCGTTAGTAAAGCGTCTGGATTGTTGCACCCGAGTACCAGGGTACGAAAACTGAGACATATTTGAACACGTCTCCCGATCACATGGTTGATCATACTCTAGGTTCCACATGCATGTTTTAGCTGAAGGAGGAATACCTTAAACCTGGGTAGTTGAAACCCGTGGAATGGGTACCATGCAATATGACTTCAAAGGGTCTTCATTTGCTCACCGAACCTCTCCAATCCTATCACTGCTGCGTTTATGCCCCTGTACACATGCTTGATTCTCTTTCGGAGACATAGCAATCCATAGGTTTTAAGACACTTACTAGTCAGGTACATTCTTAGGCGTTTAATATGCGGTGTTGAGTCCATTTCATTGAGCAAGGAGCAGCTCTTGTCGATTCCATATTTGGCTTAAGGAACTTTATCTGTGCTCATTTCAATCTCTGGTTTTATGCAGCACCCCAACTCACCTTTCCCCTTAAGCAAGCATAAGTTGCTTTTCTAAATTTGAGACCCTGTTCTGTTCTGTAATTCAGTTCCTGTGTAGCCAAGTTTACATTCCGTGTATTACTGATATCTTATGATGTTTCTTTTTCTGTGTGACTTATTTCAGTTAGAATCATCATACCTGAATCCACTCATTGTGCTGCTAAGGGCCTGATGACATAGATTTCATTGCTGAGTGATATTGCTTTGTAAGTAAATACCACAACTTCTTTATCCAATTTTCACTTTCTGCGATGTTGAACTTGTACGGTAAACAAGGTTCTTGTAAACAGAGGCGTCCCAAACTTTGGGGTGGCTGTGTCTTTTTGATTTTAATTTCCCTAAGCTATAGGACCATAAGTGGAAGTGCCCTAGGCTCTGTTGCTTTGTTTTTTAGATGTTTCAGGAAACACCATACACTTCTCCCCAGTGTCTGTTGGCAATTTACATCCCGCCCATCAGCATAACAAGGCTCCCAGTTCTCCATGGCCTGTCCTGCCTTTCTGGATTTTACACTTTTTTCAGGTGGCCCTTTTGACCGGGGG
Organism: Stenella coeruleoalba; assembly: GCF_951394435.1. Classification (NCBI taxonomy): domain Eukaryota; kingdom Metazoa; phylum Chordata; class Mammalia; order Artiodactyla; family Delphinidae; genus Stenella; species Stenella coeruleoalba. The sequence goes on from NW_027646366.1 coordinate 97,764, forward strand.
GAAGTGAGACTTCATTGTAGTGCAGATTTCCTTTGCAAGCTTGCTTGGTTGGCCAAAAAGGGCGTATGCGTTTTTTCCTGAATATATTCAGGAAAAAACACATACGCCCTTTTTGGCCAAGTGCATCATTGTGGACGTTCTGCCTCTTTTCCTATGCTTTCAATGCAATTCCAGTCTACCTCCTGAAATCGGTTTCCTGCAATTCTTCCCCGCATTCAAGTCCTCTTGGCAGCCTTACTTCAGTATATTTTTGGACGATAGCTGTCATTTATAACTCTGCAGGTTTGTGAATTACAGTGCCCCTGAGCTCCTTTCTTCAACTCGCTTTCTTGTGAGCTGGCCGCAACACTGCAGGATGGCTTCAGGCCCTAATCTGGTTCCGACACGGCACGCTGAGCCTTTGGTTATTTCCTCTTCCTGGTGGGAAATGAGAGTTAAATTTGCCCGTCTAGACACCTCCAGCTAGTCTCTCATTGGTTCTCCCTATTCCTGTTCATCTTCCGCAGAAATTGCAAACTGGACCAAACAGGAGGTTAAAGGCGCTGACTCTCCAAGTGGGGAGAGTGTTAGTAAAGCGTCTGGAATGTTGTACCCGAGTACCAGGGGAGGAAAACTGAGACATATTTGAACACGTCTCCGGTTCACACGGTTGATCATACTCTATGTTCCACATGCATGTTTTAGCTGAAGGAAGAATACCTTAAACCTGGAGAGTTGAGACCCGTGTAATGGGTACCATACAATATGACTTTAAAGGGTCTTCATTTGCTCACTGAACCTCTCCAATCCTATCAGTGCTGCGTTTATGCCCCTGTACACATGCTTGATTCTCTTTCGGAGACATAGCAATCCATAGGTTTTAAGATACTTACTAATCAGGTACATTCTTAGGCCTTTAATATGGGGTGTTGAGTCCATTTCGTTGAGCAAGGAGTAGCTCTTGTCTATTCCATATTTGGCTTAAGGAAATTTATCTGTGCTCATTTCAATCTCTGGTTTTATGCAGCACCCCAACTCACCTTTACCCTTAAGCAAGCAAAAGTTGGTTTTCTAAATTTGAGACCCTGTTCTGTTTTGGAATTCAGTTCCTGTGTAGCCAAGTTTACATTCCGTGTATTACTGATATCTTATGATGTTTCTTTTTCTGTGTGACTTATTTCAGTTAGAATCATCGTACCTGAATCCACTCATTATGCTGCTACGGGCCTGATGACATAGATTTCTTTGCTGAGTGATACTGCATTGTAAGTAAATACCACAACTTCTTTATCCATTTTTCACTTTCTGCGATGTTGAACTTGTACGGTAAACGAGGTTCTTGTAAACAGAGGCGTCCCAAACTTTGGGGTGGCTGTGTCTTTTTGATTTTAATTTCCCTAATCTATAGGACCATAAGTGGAAGTGCCCTGGGCTCTGTTGCTTTGCTTTTTAGATGTTTCAGGAAACACCATACACTTCTCCCAAGTTTCTGTTGGCAATTTACATCCCGCCCATCAGCATAACAAGGGTCCCTGTTCTCCATGGCCTGTCCTGCCTTTCTGGATTTTACACTTTTTTCAGATGGCCCTTTTGACCGGGGGGAAGTGAGACTTCATTGTAGTGCAGATTTCCTTTGCAAGTTTGCTTGGTTGGCCAAAAAGGGCGTATGCGTTTTTTCCTGAATATACTCAGGAAAAAATGCATACGCCCTTTTTGGCCAAGTGCATCATTTTGGACGTTCTGCCTCTTTTCCTATGCTTTCAATGCAATTCCAGTCTACCTCCTGAAATCGGTTTCCTGCAATTCTGCCCCGCTTTCAAGTCCTCTTGGCAGCCTTACTTCAGTATATTTTTGGATGATAGCTGTCATTTATAACTCTGCAGGTTTGTGAATTACAGTGCCCCTGAGCTCCTTTCTTCAACTCGCTTTCTTGTGAGCTGGCCGCAACACCGCAGGATGGCTTCAGGCCCAATCTGGTTCCAGCACGGCACGCTGAGTCTTTGGTTATTTCCTCTTTCTGGTGGGAAATGAGAGTTGAATTTGCCCGTCCAGACACCTCCAGCTAGTCTCTCACTGGTTCTCCCTATTCCTGTTCATCTTCCGCAGAAATTGCAAACTGGGCCAAACAGGAGGTTAAAGGCACTGACTCTCCAAGTGGGGAGAGTGTTAGTAAAGCGTCTGGAATGTTGCACCCGAGTACCAGGGGAGGAAAACTGAGACATATTTGAACACGTCTCCCGTTCACACGGTTGATCATACTCTGGGTTCCACATGCATGTTTTAGCTGAAGGAAGAATACCTTAAACCTGGAGAGTTGAGACCCGTGGAATGGGTACCATGCAACATGACTTCAAAGGGTCTTCATTTGCTCACCGAACCTCTCCAATCCTATCACTGCTGCGTTTATGCCCCTGTACACACGCTTGATTCTCTTTCGGAGACATAGCAATCCATAGGTTTTAAGATACTTACTAGTGAGGTACATTGTTAGGCGTTTAATATGGGGTGTTGAGTCCATTTCGTTGAGCAAGGTGTAGATCTTGTCTATTCCATATTTGGCTTAAGGAACTTGATCTGTGCTCATTTCAGTCTCTGGTTTTATGCAGCACCCAAACTCACCTTTCCCCTTAAGCAAGCATAAGTTGGTTTTCTAAATTTGAGACCCTGTTCTGTTTTGGAATTCAGGTCCTGTGTAGCCAAGTTTACATTCCGTGTATTAGTGATATCTTATGATGTTTCTTTTTCTGTGTGACTTATTTCAGTTAGAATCATCGTACCTGAATCCACTCATTATGCTGCTAAGGGCCTGATGACATAGATTTCATTGCTGAGTGATACTGCATTGTACGTAAGTACCACAAGATCTTTATCCATTTTTCACTTTCTGTGATATTGAACTTGTACTGTAAACGAGGTTCTTGTAAACAGAGGCGTCCCAAACTTTGGGGTGGCTGTGTCTTTTTGATTTTAATTTCCCTAAGCTATAGGACCATAAGTGGAAGTGCCCTAGGCTCTGTTGCTTTGTTTTTTAGATGTTTCAGGAAACACCATACACTTCTCCCGAGTGTCTGTTGGCAATTTACATCCCGCCCATCAGCATAACAAGGCTCCCAGTTCTCCATGGCCTGTCCTGCCTTTCTGGATTTTACACTTTTTTCAGATGGCCGTTTTGACCGGGGGGAAGTGAGACTTCATTGTAGTGCAGATTTCCTTTGCAAGCTTGCTTGGTTGGCCAAAAAGGGCGTATGCGTTTTTTCCTGATTCAGGAAAAAACGCATACGCCCTTTTTGGCCAAGTGCATCATTGTGGACGTTCTGCCTCTTTTCCTATGCTTTCAATGCAATTCCAGTCTACCTCCTGAAATCGGTTTCCTGCAATTCTGCCCCGCTTTCAAGTCCTCTTGGCAGCCTTACTAGTATATTTTTGGACGATAGCTGTCATTTATAACTCTGCATGTTTGTGAATTACAGTGCCCCTGAGCTCCTTTCTTCAACTCGCTTTCCTTTTAGCTGGCCGCACCACCGCAGGATGGCTTCAGGCCCTAATCTGGTTCCGGCACGGCACGCTGAGCCTTTGGTTATTTCCTCTTCCTGGTGGGAAATGAGAGTTAAATTTGCCGTCCAGACACCTCCAGCTAGTCTCTCATTGGTTCTCGCTATTCCTGTTCATCTTCCGCAGAAATTGCAAACTGGGCCAAACAGGAGGTTAAAGGCACTGACTCTCCAAGTCGGGAGAGTGTTAGTAAAGCGTCTGGAATGTTGCACCCGAGTACCAGGGTACGAAAACTGAGACATATTTGAACACGTCTCCTGATCTCATGGTTGATCATACTCTAGGTTCCACATGCATGTTTTAGCTGAAGGAAGAATACCTTAAACCTGGAGAGTTGAGACCCGTGGAATGGATACCATGCAATATGACTTCAAAGGGTCTTCATTTGCTCACCGAACCTCTCCAGTCCTATCACTGCCTCGTTTATGCCCCTGTACACATGCTTGTTTCTGTTTCGGAGACATAGCAATCCATAGGTTTTAAGATACTTACTAGTCAGGTACATTCTTAGGCGTTTAATATGGGGTGTTGAGTCCATTTCGTTGAGCAAGGAGTAGCTCTTGTCTATTCCATATTTGGCTTAAGGAACTTTATCTGTGCTCATTTCAATCTCTGGTTTTATGCAGCACCCCAACTCACCTTTACCCTTAAGCAAGCATAAGTTGGTTTTCTAAATTTGAGACCCTGTTCTGTTCTGGAATTCAGTTCCTGTGTAGCCAAGTTTACATTCCGTGTATTAGTGATATCTTATGATGTTTCTTTTTCTGTGTGACTTATTTCAGTTAGAATCATCATACCTGAACCCACTTATTGTGCTTCTAAGGGCCTGATGACATAGATTTCATTGCTGAGTGATATTGCTTTGTTAGTAAATACCACAACTTCTTTATCCATTTTTCACTTTCTGCGATGTGAACTTATACTGTAAACGAGGTTCTTGTAAACAGAGGCGTCCCAAACTTTGGGGTGGCTGTGTCTTTTTGATTTTAATTTCCCTAAGCTATAGGACCATAAGTGGAAGTGCCCTAGGCTCTGTTGCTTTGTTTTTTTGGATGTGTCAGGAAACACCATACACTTCTCCCGAGTGTCTGTTGGCAATTTACATCCTGCCCATCAGCATAACAAGGCTCCCAGTTCTCCATGGCCTGTCCTGCCTTTCTGGATTTTACACTTTTTTCAGATGGCCCTTTTGACCAGGGGGAATTGAGACTTCATTGTAGTGCAGATTTCGTTTGCAAGCTTGCTTGGTTGGCCAAAAAGGGCGTATGCGTTTTTTCCTGAATATATTCAGGAAAAAACGCATACGCCCTTTTTGGCCAAGTGCATCATTGTGGACGTTCTGCCTCTTTTCCTATGCTTTCAATGCAATTCCAGTCTACCTCCTGAAATCGGTTTCCTGCAATTCTGCCCCGCTTTCAAGTCCTCTTGGCAGCCTAACTTCAGTATATTTTTGGACGATAGCTGTCATTTATAACTCTGCAGGTTTGTGAATTACAGTGCCCCTGAGCTCCTTTCTTCAACTCGCTTTCTTGTGAGCTGGCCGCAACACCCCAGGATGGCTTCAGGCCCTAATCTTGTTCTGGCACGGCACGCTGAGCCTTTGGTTATTTCCTCTTCCTGGTGGGAAATGAGAGTTAAATTTGCCCGTCCAGACACCTCCAGCTAGTCTCTCATTGGTTCTCGCTATTCCTGTTCATCTTCCGCAGAAATTGCAAACTGGGCCAATCAGGAGGTTAAAGGCGCTGACTCTCCAAGTGGGGAGAGTGTTAGTAAAGCGTCTGGAATGTTGCACCCGAGTACCAGGGGAGGAAAACTGAGACATATTTGAACACGTCTCCCGTTCACACGGTTGATCATACTCTGGGATCCACATGCATGTTTTAGCTGAAGGAAGAATACCTTAAACCTGGAGAGTTGAGACCCGTGGAATGGGTACCATGCAACATGACTTCAAAGGGTCTTCATTTGCTCACCGAACCTCTCCAATCCTATCACTGCTGCGTTTATGCCCCTGTACACACGCTTGATTCTCTTTCGGAGAAATAGCAATCCATAGGTTTTAAGATACTTACTAGTCAGGTACATTCTTAGGCATTTAATATGGGGTGTTGAGTCCATTTCGTTGAGCAAGGAGTAGCTCTTGTCTATTCCATATTTGGCTTAAGGAACTTTATCTGTGCTCATTTCAGTCTCTGGTTTTATGCAGCACCCCAACTCACCTTTACCCTTAAGCAAGCATAAGTTGGTTTTCTAAATTTGAGACCCTGTTCTGTTCTGGAATTCAGTTCCTGTGTAGCCAAGTTTACATTCCGTGTATTACTGATATCTTATGATGTTTCTTTTTCTGTGTGACTTATTTCAGTTAGAATCACCGTACCTGAATCCACTCATTGTGCTGCTAAGGGCCTGATGACATAGATTTCATTGCTGAGTGATATTGCTTTGTAAGTAAATACCACAACTTCTTTATCCATTTTTCACTTTCTGCGATGTTGAACTTGTACTGTAAACGAGGTTCTTGTAAAGAGAGGCGTCCCAAACTTTGGGGTGGCTGTGTCTTTTTGATTTTAATTTCCCTAAGCTATAGGACCATAAGTGGAAGTGCCCTAGGCTCTGTTGCTTTCTTTTTTAGATGTTTCAGGAAACACCATACACTTGTCCCGAGTGTCTGTTGGCAATTTACATCTCGCCCATCAGCATAACAAGGCTCCCAGTTCTCCATGGCCTGTCCTGCCTTTCTGGATTTTACACTTTTTTCAGATGTCCCTTTTGACCGGGGGGAAGTGAGACTTCATTGTAGTGCAGATTTCCTTTGCAAGCTTGCTTGGTTGGCCAAAAAGGGCGTATGCGTTTTTTCCTGAATATATTCAGGAAAAAACGCATACGCCCTTTTTGGCCAAGTGCATCATTGTGGACGTTCTGCCTCTTTTCCTATGCTTTCAATGCAATTCCAGTCTACCTCCTGAAATCGGTTTCCTGCAATTCTGCCCCGCTTTCAAGTCCTCTTGGCAGCCTTACTTCAGTATATTTTTGGACGATAGCTGTCATTTATAACTCTGCAGGTTTGTGAATTACAGTGCCCCTGAGCTCCTTTCTTCAACTCGCTTTCTTGTGAGCTGGCCGCAACACCGCAGGATGGCTTCAGGCCCTAATCTGGTTCCGGCACGGCACGCTGAGCCTTTGGTTAATTCCTCTTCTTGGTGGGAAATGAGAGTTAAATTTGCCCGTCCACACACCTCCAGCTAGTCTCTCATTGGTTCTCCCTATTCCTGTTCATCTTCCGCAGAAATTGCAAACTTGGCCAAACAGGAGGTTAAAGGCGCTGACTCTCCAAGTGGGGAGAGTGTTAGTAAAGCATCTGGAATGTTGCACCCGAGTACCAGGGGAGAAAAACGGAGACATATTTGAACACGTCTCCCATTCACACGGTTGATCATACTCTGGGTTCCACATGCATGTTTTAGCTGAAGGAAGAATACCTTAAACCTGGAGAGTTGAGACCCGTTTAATGGGTACCATGCAATATGACTTCAAAGGGTCTTCATTTGCTCACCGAACCTCTCCAATCCTATCACTGCTGCGTTTATGCCCCTGTACACATGCTTGATTCTCTTTTGGAGACATAGCAATCCATAGGTTTTAAGATACTTACTAGTCAGGTACATTCTTAGGCGTTTAATATGGGGTGTTGAGTCCATTTCGTTGAGCAAGGAGTAGCTCTTGTCTATTCCATATTTGGCTTAAGGAACTTTATCTGTGCTCATTTCAATCTCTGGTTTTATGCAGCACCCCAACTCACCTTTCCCCTTAAGCAAGCATAAGTTGGTTTTCTAAATTTGAGACCCTGTTCTGTTTTGGAATTCAGTTCCTGTGTAGCCAAGTTTACATTCCGTGTATTAGTGATATCTTATGATGTTTCTTTTTCTGTGTGACTTATTTCAGTTAGAATCATTGTACCTGAATCCACTCATTATGCTGCTACGGGCCTGATGACATAGATTTCATTGCTGAGTGATACTGCATTGTTCGTGAGTACCACAGTTTCTTTATCCATTTTTCAATTTCTGTGATATTGAACGTGTATGGTAAACGAGGTTCTTGTAAACAGAGGCGTCCCAAACTTTGGGGTGGCTGTGTCTTTTTGATTTTAATTTCCCTAAGCTATAGGACCATAAGTGGAAGTGCCCTAGGCTCTGTTGCATGGTTTTTTAGATGTTTTAGGAAACACCATACACTTCTCCCGAGTGTCTGTTGGCAATTTACATCCCGCCCATCAGCATAACAAGGCTCCCAGTTCTCCATGGCCTGTCCTGCCTTTCTGGATTTTACACTTTTTTCAGATGGCCTGTTTGACCGGGGTGAAGTGAGACTTCATTGTAGTGCAGATTTCCTTTGCAAGTTTGCTTAGTTGGCCAAAAAGGGCGTATGCGTTTTTTCCTGAATATATTCAGGAAAAAACGCATACGCCCTTTTTAGCCAAGGGAATCATTGTGGACGCTCTGCCTCTTTTCCTATGCTTTCAATGCAATTCCAGTCTACCTCCTGAAATCGGTTTCCTGCAATTCTGCCCCGCTTTCAAGTCCTCTTGGCAGCCTTACTTCAATATATTTTTGGACGATAGCTGTCATTTATAACTCTGCAGGTTTGTGAATTACAGTGCCCCTGAGCTCCTTTCTTCAACTCGCTTTCTTGTGAGCTGGCCGCAACACCGCAGGATGGCTTCAGGCCCTAATCTGGTTCCGGCCCGGCATGCTGAGCCTTTGGTTATTTCCTCTTCCTGGTGGGAAATGAGAGTTAAATTTGCCCGTCCAGACACCTCCAGCTAGTCTCTCATTGGTTCTCGCTATTCCTGTTCATCTTCCGCAGAAATTGCAAACTGGGCCAAACAGGAGGTTAAAGGGACTGACTCTCCAAGTCGGGAGAGTGTTAGTAAAGCGTCTGGAATGTTGCACCCGAGTACCAGGGTACGAAAACTGAGACATATTTGAACACGTCTCCTGATCACACGGTTGATCATACTCTGAGTTCCACATGCATGTTTTATCTGAAGGAAGAATACCTTAAACCTGGAGAGTTGAGACCCGTGGAATGGGTACCATGCAATATGACTTCAAAGGGTCTTCATTTGCTCACCGAACCTCTCCAATCCTATCACTGCTGCGTTTATGCCCCTGTACACATGCTTGATTCTCTTTCGGAGACATAGCAATCCATAGGTTTTAAGATACTTACTAGTCAGGTACATTCTTAGGCGTTTAATATGCGGTGTTGAGTCCATTTCGTTGAGCAAGGAGTAGCTCTTGTCTATTCCATATTTGGCTTAAGGAACTTTATCTGTGCTCATTTCAATCTCTGGTTTTATGCAGCACCCCAACTCACCTTTCCCCTTAAGCAAGCAGAAGTTGGTTTTCTAAATTTGAGACCCTGTTCTGTTTTGGAATTCAGTTCCTGTGTAGCCAAGTTTACATTCCGTGTATTAGTGATAACTTATGATGTTTCTTTTTCTGTGTGACTTATTTCAGTTAGAATCATCGTACCCGAATCCACTCATTATGCTGCTACGGGCCTGATGACATAGATTTCATTGCTGAGTGATACTGCATTGTACGTAAGTACCACAAGTTCTTTCTCCATTTTTCACTTTCTGTGATATTGAACTTGTACAGTAAACGAGGTTCTTGTAAACAGAGGCGTCCCAAACTTTGGGGTGGCTGTGTCTTTTTGATTTTAATTTCCGTAAGCTATAGGACCATAAGTGGAAGTGCCCTAGGCTCTGTTGCTTTGTTTTTTAGATGTTTCAGGAAACACCATACACTTCTCCCGAGTGTCTGTTGGCAATTTCCATCCCGCCCATCAGCATAACAAGGCTCCCAGTTCTCCATGGCCTGTCCTGCCTTTCTGGATTTTACACTTTTTTCAGATGGCCCTTTTGACCCGGGGGAAGTGAGACTTCATTGTAGTGCAGATTTCCTTTGCAAGCTTGCTTGGTTGGCCAAAAAGGGCATATGAGTTTTTTCCTGAATATATTCAGGAAAAAACGCATATGCCCTTTCTGGCCAAGTGCATCATTGTGGACGTTCTGCCTCTTTTCCTATGCTTTCAATGCAATTCCAGTCTACCTCCTGAAATCGGTTTCCTGCAATTCTGCCCCGCTTTCAAGTCCTCTTGGCAGCCTTACTTCAGTATATTTTTGGACGATAGCTGTCATTTATAACTCTGCAGGTTTGTGAATTACAGTGCCCCTGAGCTCCTTTCTTCAACTCGCTTTCTTTTGAGCTGGCCGCAACACCGCAGGATGGCTTCAGGCCCTAATCTGGTTCCGGCACGGCACGCTGAGCCTTTGGTTATTTCCTCTTCCTGGTGGGAAATGAGAGTTAAATTTGCCCGTCCAGACACCTCCAGCTAGTGTCTCATTGGTTCTCCCAATTCCTGTTCATCTTCCGCAGAAATTGCAAACTGGGCTAAACAGGAGGTTAAAGGCGCTGACTCTCCAAGTGGGGAGAGTGTTAGTAAAGCGTCTGGAATGTTGCACCCGAGTACCAGGGGAGGAAAACTGAGACATATTTGAACACGTCTCCCGTTCACACGGTTGATCATACTCTGGGTTCCACATGCATATTTTAGCTGAAGGAAGAATACCTTAAACCTGGAGAGTTAAGACCCGTGTAATGGGTACCATGCAATATGACTTCAAAGGGCCTTCATTTGCTCACCGAACCTCTCCAATCCTATCACTGCTGCGTTTATGCCCCTGTACACACGCTTGATTCTCTTTTGGAGACATAGCAATCCATAGGTTTTAAGATACTTACTAGTCAGGTACATTCTTAGGCGTTTAATATGGGGTGTTGAGTCCATTTCGTTGAGCAAGGAGTAGCTCTTGTCTATTCCATATTTGGCTTAAGGAACTTTATCTGTGCTCATTTCAATCTCTGGTTTTATGCAGCACCCCAGCTCACCTTTACCCTTAAGCAAGCATAAGTTGGTTTTCTAAATTTGAGACCCTGTTCTGTTTTGGAATTCAGTTCCTGTGTAGCCAAGTTTACATTCCGTGTATTAGTGATATCTTATGATGTTTCTTTTTCTGTGTGACTTATTCCAGTTAGAATCATCGTACCTGAATCCACTCATTATGCTGCTACGGGCCTGATGACATAGATTTCATTGCTGAGTGATACTGCATTGTACGTAAGTACCACAAGTTCTTTATCCATTTTTCACTTTCTGTGATATTGAACGTGTATGGTAAACGAGGTTCTTGTAAACAGAGGCGTCCCAAACTTTGGGGTGGCTGTGTCTTTTTGACTTTAATTTCCCTAAGCTATAAGACCATAAGTGGAAGTGCCCTAGGCTCTGTTGCATGGTTTTTTAGATGTTTCAGGAAACACCATACACTTGTCCCGAGTGTCTGTTGGCACTTTACATCCCGCCCATCAGCATAACAAGGCTCCCAGTTCTCCATGGCCTGTCCTGCCTTTCTGGATTTTACACTTTTTTCAGATGGCCCGTTTGACCGGGGTGAAGTGAGATTTCATTGTAGTGCAGATTTCCTTTGCAAGTTTGCTTGGTTGGCCAAAAAGTGCGTATGCGTTTTTTCCTGAATATATTCAGGAAAAAACGCATACGCCCTTTTTGGCCAAGGGCATCATTGTGGTCGCTCTGCCTCTTTTCCTATGCTTTCAATGCAATTCCAGTCTACCTCCTGAAATCGGTTTCCTGCAATTCTGCCCCGCTTTCAAGTCCTCTTGGCAGCCTTACTTCAGTATATTTTTGGACGATAGCTGTCATTTATAACTCTGCAGGTTTGTGAATTACAGTGCCCCTGAGCTCCTTTCTTCAACTCGCTTTCTTGTGAGCTGGCCGCAACACCCCAGGATGGCTTCAGGCCCTAATCTGGTTCCGGCACGGCACGCTGAGCCTTTGGTTAATTCCTCTTCCTGGTGGGAAATGAGAGTTAAATTTGCCCGTCCAGACACCTCCAGCTAGTCTCTCATTGGTTCTCGCTATTCCTGTTCATCTTCCGCAGAAATTGCAAACTGGGCCAAACAGGAGGTTAAAGGCGCTGACTCTCCAAGTGGGGAGAGTGTTAGTAAAGCGTCTGGAATGTTGCACCTGAGTACCAGGGTATGAAAACTGAGACATATTTGAACACATCTCCCGATCACATGGTTGATCATACTCTAGGTTCCACATGCATGTTTTAGCTGAAGGAAGAATACCTTAAACCTGGAGAGTTGAAACCCGTGGAATGGGTACCATGCAATATGACTTCAAAGGGTCTTCATTTGCTCACCGAACCTCTCCAATCCTATCACTGCTGCGTTTATGCCCCTGTACACATGCTTGATTCTCTTTCGGAGACATAGCAATCCATAGGTTTTAAGATACTTACTAGTCAGGTACATTCTTAGGCGTTTAATATGCGGTGTTGAGTCCATTTCGTTGAGCAAGGAGTAGCTCTTGTCTGTTCCATATTTGGCTTAAGGAACTTTATCTGTGCTCATTTCAATCTCTGGTTTTATGCAGCACACCAACTCACCTTTACACTTAAGGAAGCAGAAGTTGGTTTTCTAAATTTGAGACCCTGTTCTGTTTTGGAATTCAGTTCCTGTGTAGCCAAGTTTACATTCCGTGTATTAGTGATAACTTATGATGTTTCTTTTTCTGTGTGACTTATTTCAGTTAGAATCATCGTACCCGAATCCACTCATTATGCTGCTACGGGCCTGATGACATAGATTTCATTGCTGAGTGATACTGCATTGTACGTAAGTACCACAAGTTCTTTCTCCATTTTTCACTTTCTGTGATATTGAACTTGTACAGTAAATGAGGTTCTTGTAAACAGAGGCGTCCCAAACTTTGGGGTGGCTGTGTCTTTTTGATTTTAATTTCCGTAAGCTATAGGACCATAAGTGGAAGTGCCCTAGGCTCTGTTGCTTTGTTTTTTAGATGTTTCAGGAAACACCATACACTTCTCCCGAGTGTCTGTTGGCAATTTCCATCCCGCCCATCAGCATAACAAGGCTCCCAGTTCTCCATGGCCTGTCCTGCCTTTCTGGATTTTACACTTTTTTCAGATGGCCCTTTTGACCCGGGGGAAGTGAGACTTCATTGTAGTGCAGATTTCCTTTGCAAGCTTGCTTGGTTGGCCAAAAAGGGCATATGAGTTTTTTCCTGAATATATTCAGGAAAAAACGCATATGCCCTTTCTGGCCAAGTGCATCATTGTGGACGTTCTGCCTCTTTTCCTATGCTTTCAATGCAATTCCAGTCTACCTCCTGAAATCGGTTTCCTGCAATTCTGCCCCGCTTTCAAGTCCTCTTGGCAGCCTTACTTCAGTATATTTTTGGACGATAGCTGTCATTTATAACTCTGCAGGTTTGTGAATTACAGTGCCCCTGAGCTCCTTTCTTCAACTCGCTTTCTTTTGAGCTGGCCGCAACACCGCAGGATGGCTTCAGGCCCTAATCTGGTTCCGGCACGGCACGCTGAGCCTTTGGTTATTTCCTCTTCCTGGTGGGAAATGAGAGTTAAATTTGCCCGTCCAGACACCTCCAGCTAGTGTCTCATTGGTTCTCCCAATTCCTGTTCATCTTCCGCAGAAATTGCAAACTGGGCTAAACAGGAGGTTAAAGGCGCTGACTCTCCAAGTGGGGAGAGTGTTAGTAAAGCGTCTGGAATGTTGCACCCGAGGACCAGGGTACGAAAACTGAGACATATTTGAACACGTCTCCCGATCACACGGTTGATCATACTCTAGGTTCCACATGCATGTTTTAGCTGAAGGAAGAATACCTTTACCTGGGTAGTTGAAACCCGTGGAATGGGTACCATGCAATATGACTTCAAAGGGTCTTCATTTGCTCACCGAATCTCTCCAATCCTATCACTGCTGCGTTTATGCCCCTGTACACATGCTTGATTCTCTTTCGGAGACATAGCAATCCATAGGTTTTAAGATACTTACTAGTCAGGTACATTCTTAGGCGTTTAATATGGGGTGTTGAGTCCATTTCGTTGAGCAAGGAGTAGCTCTTGTCTATTCCATATTTGGCTTAAGGAACTTTATCTGTGCTCATTTCAATCTCTGGTTTTATGCAGCACCCCAACTCACCTTTCCCCTTAAGCAAGCATAAGTTGGTTTTCTTAATTTGAGACCCTGTTCTGTTTTGGAATTCAGTTCCTGTGTAGCCAAGTTTACATTCCATGTATTACTGATATCTTATGATGTTTCTTTTTCTGTGTGACTTATTTCAGTTAGAATCATCGTACCTGAATTCACTCATTATGCTGCTACGGGCCTGATGACATAGATTTCATTGCTGAGTGATACTGCATTGTACGTAAGTACCACAAGTTCTTTATCCATTTTTCACTTTCTGTGATATTGAACTTGTATGGTAAACGAGGTTCTTGTAAACAGAGGCGTCCCAAACTTTGGGGTGGCTGTGTCTTTTTGATTTTAATTTCCCTAAGCTATAGGACTATAAGTGGAAGTGCCCTAGGCTCTGTTGCTTTGTTTTTTAGATGTTTCAGGAAACACCATACACTTCTCCCGAGTGTCTGTTGGTAATTTACAACCTGCCGATCAGCATAACAAGGCTCCCAGTTCTCCATGGCCTGTCCTGCCTTTCTGGATTTTACACTTTTTTCAGATGGCCCTTTTGACCGGGGGGAAGTGAGACTTCATTGTAGTGCAGATTTCGTTTGCAAGCTTGCTTGGTTGGCCAAAAAGGGCGTTTGCATTTTTTCCTGAATATATTCAGGAAAAAACGCATACGCCCTTTTTGGCCAAGTGCATCATTGTGGACGTTCTGCCTCTTTTCTTATGCTTTCAATGCAATTCCAGTCTACCTCCTGAAATCGGTTTCCTGCAATTCTGCCCCGCTTTCAAGTCCTCTTGGCAGCCTTACTTTAGTATATTTTTGGATGATAGCTGTCATTTATAACTCTGCAGGTTTGTGAATTACAGTGCACCTGAGCTCCTTTTTTCAAGTTGCTTTCTTGAGACCTGGCTGCAACACCGCAGGATGGTTTCAGTCCCTAATCTGGTTCCGGCACGGCACGCTGAGCCTTTGGTTAATTCCTATTCCTGGTGGGAAATGAGAGTTAAATTTGCCCGTCCAGACACCTCCAGCTAGTCTCTCATTGGTTCTCGCTATTCCAGTTCATCTTCCGCAGAAATTGCAAACTGGGCCAAACAGGACGTTAAAGGGACTGACTCTCCAAGTCGGGAGAGTGTTAGTAAAGCGTCTGGAATGTTGCACCCGAGTACCAGGGTACGAAAACTGAGACATATTTGAACACGTCTCCCGTTCACACGGTTGCACATACTCTGGGTTCCACATGCATGTTTTATCTGAAGGAAGAATACCTTAAACCTGGAGAGTTGAGACCCGTGGAATGGGTACCATGCAATATGACTTCAAAGGGTCTTCATTTGCTCACCGAACCTCTCCAATCCTATCACTGCTGCGTTTATGCCCCTGTACACACGCTTGATTCTCTTTTGGAGACATAGCAATCCATAGGTTTTAAGATACTTACTAGTCAGGTACATTCTTAGGCGTTTAATATGGGGTGTTGAGTCCATTTCGTTGAGCAAGGAGTAGCTCTTGTCTATTCCATATTTGGCTTAAGGAACTTTATCTGTGCTCATTTCAATCTCTGGTTTTATGCAGCACCCCAACTCACCTTGTCCCTTAAGCAAGCATAAGTTGGTTTTCTAAATTTGAGAACCTGTTCTGTTCTGTAATTCAGTTCCTGTGTAGCCAAGTTTACATTCCGTGTATTACTGATATCTTATGATGTTTCTTTTTCTGTGTGACTTATTTCAGTTAGAATCACCATACCTGAATCCACTCATTGTGCTGCTAAGGGCCTGATGACATAGATTTCATTGCTGAGTGATATTGCTTTGTAAGTAAATACCACAACTTCTTTATCCATTTTTCACTTTCTGTGATATTGAACTTGTACGGTAAATGAGATTCTTGTAAACAAAGGCGTCCCAAACTTTGGGGTGGCTGTGTCTTTTTGATTTTAATTTCCCTAAGCTATAGGACCATAAGTGGAAGTGCCCTAGGCTCTGTTGCTTTGTTTTTTAGATGTTTCAGGAAACACCATACACTTCTCCCGAGTGTCTGTTGGCAATTTACATCCCGCCCATCAGCATAACAAGGCTCCCAGTTCTCCATGGCCTGTCCTGCCTTTCTGGATTTTACACTTTTTTCAGATGGCTCTTTTGACCGTGGGGAATTGAGACTTCATTGTAGTGCAGATTTCCTTTGCAAGCTTGCTTGGTTGGCCAAAAAGGGGCGTATGCGTTTTTTCCTGAATATATTCAGGAAAAAACGCATACGCCACTTTTTGGCCAAGTGCATCATTGTGGACGTTCTGCCTCTTTTCCTATGCTTTCAATGCAATTCCAGTCTACCTCCTGAAATCGGTTTCCTGCAATTCTGCCCCGCTTTCAAGTCCTCTTGGCAGCCTTACTTCAGTATATTTTTGGACGATAGCTGTCATTTATAACTCTGCAGGTTTGTGAATTACAGTGCCCCTGAGCTCCTTTCTTCAACTCGCTTTCTTTTGAGCTGGCCGCAACACTGCAGGATGGCTTCAGGCCCTAATCTGGTTCCGGCACGGCACGCTGAGCCTTTGGTTATTTCCTCTTCCTGGTGGGAAATGAGAGTTAAATTTGCCCGTCCAGACACCTCCAGCTAGTCTCTCATTGGTTCTCCCTATTCCTGTTCATCTTCCGCAGAAATTGCAAACTGGGCCAAACAGGAGGTTAAAGGCGCTGACTCCTCAAGTGGGGAGAGTGTTAGTAAAGCATCTGGAATGTTGCACCCGAGTACCAGGGGAGGAAAACTGAGACATATTTGAACACGTCTCCCGTTCACACGGTTGATCATATTCTGGGTTCCACATGCATGTTTTAGCTGAAGGAAGAATACCTTAAACCTGGAGAGTTGAGACCCGTGGAATGGGTACCATGCAATATGACTTCAAAGGGTCTTCATTTGCTCACCGAACCTCTCCAATCCTATCACTGCTGCGTTTATGCCCCTGTACACACGCTTGATTCTCTTTTGGAGACATAGCAATCCATAGGTTTTAAGATACTTACTAGTCAGGTACATTCTTAGGCGTTTAATTTGGGGTGTGGAGTCCATTTCGTTGAGCAAGGAGTAGCTCTTGTCTATTCCATATTTGGCTTAAGGAACTTTATCTGTGCTCATTTCAATCTCTGCTTTTATGCAGCACCCCAACTCACCTTTACCCTTAAGCAAGCATAAGTTGGTTTTCTAAATTTGAGACACTGTTCTGTTGTGTAATTCAGTTCCTGTGTAGCCAAGTTTACATTCCGTGTATTAGTGATACCTTATGATGTTTCTTTTTCTGTGTGACTTATTTCAGTTAGAATCATCGTACCTGAATCCACTCATTGTGCTGCTAGGGGCCTGATGACATAGATTTCATTGCTGAGTGATATTGCTTTGTAAGTAAATACCACAAGTTCTTTATCCATTTTTCACTTTCTGCGATGTTGAACTTGTACTGTAAACGAGGTTCTTGTAAACAGAGGCGTCCCAAACTTTGGGGTGGCTGTGTCTTTTTGATTTTAATTTCCCTAAGCTATAGGACCATAAGTGGAAGTGCCCTAGGCTCTGTTGCTTTGTTTTTTAGATGTTTCAGGAAACACCATACACTTCTCCCGAGTGTCTGTTGGCAATTTACATCCCGCCCATCAGCATAACAAGGCTCCCAGTTCTCCATGGCCTGTCCTGCCTTTCTGGATTTTACACTTTTTTCAGATGGCCCTTTTGACCGGGGGGAAGTGAGACTTCATTGTAGTGCAGATTTCCTTTGCAAGCTTGCTTGGTTAGCCAAAAAGGGCGTATGCGTTTTTTCCTGAATATATTCAAGAAAAAACACATACGCCCTTTTTGGCCAAGTGCATCATTGTGGACGTTCTGCCTCTTTTCCTATGCTTTCAATGCAATTCCAGTCTACCTCCTGAAATCGGTTTCCTGCAATTCTGCCCCGCTTTCAAGTCCTCTTGGCAGCCTTACTTCAGTATATTTTTGGACGATAGCTGTCATTTATAACTCTGCAGGTTTGTGAATTACAGTGCCCCTGAGCTCCTTTCTTCAACTCGCTTTCTTTTGAGCTGGCAGCAACACCGCAAGATGGCTTCAGGCCCTAATTTGGTTCCGGCACGGCACGCTGAGCCTTTGGTTAATTCCTCTTCCTGGTGGGAAATGAGAGTTAAATTTGCCCGTCCAGACACCTCCAGCTAGTCTCTCATTGGTTCTCCCTATTCCTGTTCATCTTCCGCAGAAATTGCAAACTGGGACAAACAGGAGGTTAAAGGCGCTGACTCTCCAAGTGGGGAGAGTGTTAGTAAAGCATCTGGAATGTTGCACCCGAGTACCAGGGGAGGAAAACTGAGACATATTTGAACACGTCTCCCGTTCACACGGTTGATCATACTCTGGGTTCCACATGCATGTTTTAGCTGAAGGAAGAATACCTTAAACCTGGAGAGTTGAGACCCGTGTATTGGGTACCATGCAATATGACTTCAAAGGGTCTTCATTTGCTCACCGAACCACTCCAATCCTATCACTGCTGCGTTTATGCCCCTGTACACACGCTTGATTCTCTTTTGGAGACATAGCAATCCATAGGTTTTAAGATACTTACTAGTCAGGTACATTCTTAGGCGTTTAATATGGGGTGTTGAGTCCATTTCGTTGAGCAAGGAGTAGCTCTTGTCTATTCCATATTTGGCTTAAGGAAATTTATCTGTGCTCATTTCAATCTCTGGTTTTATGCAGCACCCCAACTCACCTTGTCCCTTAAGCAAGCATAAGTTGGTTTTCTAAATTTGAGACCCTGTTCTGTTTTGGAATTCAGTTCCTGTGCAGCCAAGTTTACATTACGTGTATTAGTGATACCTTATGATATTTCTTTTTCTGTGTGACTTATTTCAGTTAGAATCATCATACCTGAATCCACTCATTATGCTGCTACGGGCCTGATTACATAGATTTCATTGCTGAGTGATACTGCATTGTACGTAAGTACCACAAGTTCTTTATCCATTTTTCACTTTCTGTGATATTGAACTTCTACGGTAAACGAGGTTCTTGTAAACAGAGGTGTCCCAACCTTTGGGGTGGCTGTGTCTTTTTGATTTTAATTTCCCTAAGCTATAGGACCATAAGTGGAAGTGCCCTAGGCTCTGTTGCTTTGTTTTTTAGATGTTTTAGGAAACACCATACACTTCTCCCGAGTGTCTGTTGGCAATTTACATCCCGCCCATCAGCATAACAAGGCTCCCAGTTCTCCATGGCCTGTCCTGCCTTTCTGGATTTTACACTTTTTTCAGATGGCCCTTTTGACCGGCGGGAAGTGAGACTTCATTGTAGTGCAGATTTCCTTTGCAAGTTTGCTTGGTTGTCCAAAAAGTGCCTATGCGTTTTTTCCTGAATATATTCAGGAAAAAACGCATACGCGCTTTTTGGCCAAGTGCATCATTGTGGACGTTCTGCCTCTTTTCCTATGCTTTCAATGCAATTCCAGTCTACCTCCTGAAATCGGTTTCCTGCAATTCTGCCCCGCTTTCAAGTCCTCTTGGCAGCCTTACTTCAGTATATTTTTGGACGATAGCTGTCATTTATAACTCTGCAGGTTTGTGAATTACAGTGCCCCTGAGCTCCTTTCTTCAACTCGCTTTCTTGTGAGCTGGCCGCAACACCGCAGGATGGCTTCAGGCCCAATCTGGTTCCGGCTCGGCACGCTGAGCCTTTGGTTATTTCCTCTTCCTGGTGGGAAATGAGAGTTAAATTTGCCCGTCCAGACACCTCCAGCTAGTCTCTCATTGGTTCTCCCTATTCCTGTTCATCTTCCGCAGAAATTGCAAACTGGGCCAAACAGGAGGTTAAAGGCGCTGACTCTCCAAGTGGGGAGAGTGTTAGTAAAGCGTCTGGAATGTTGCACCCGAGTACCAGGAGAGGAAAACTGAGACATATTTGAACACGTCTCCCGTTCACACGGTTGATCATACTCTGGGTTCCACATGCATGTTTTAGCTGAAGGAAGAATACCTTAAACCTGGAGAGTTGAGACCCGTGGAATGGGTACCATACAATATGACTTCAAATGGTCTTCATTTGCTCACCGAACCTCTCCAATCCTATCACTGCTGCGTTTATGCCCCTGTACACACGCTTGATTCTCTTTCGGAGACATAGCAATCCATAGGTTTTAAGATACTTACTAGTCAGGTACATTCTTAGGCGTTTAATATGCGGTGTTGAGTCCATTTCGTTGAGCAAGGAGTAGCTCTTGTCTCTTCCATATTTGGCTTAAGGAACTTTATCTGTGCTCATTTCAATCTCTGGTTTTATGCAGCACCCCAAATCACCTTTATCCTTAAGCAAGCAGAAGTTGGTTTTCTAAATTTGAGACCCTGTTCTGTTGTGTAATTCAGTTCCTGTGTAGCCAAGTTTACATTCCGTGTATTACTGATATCTTATGATGTTTCTTTTTCTGTGTGACTTATTTCAGTTAGAATCATCATTCCTGAATCCACTCATTGTGCTGCTAATGGCCTGATGACATAGATTTCATTGCTGAGTGATATTGCTTTGTTAGTAAATACCACAACTTCTTTATCCATTTTTCACTTTCTGCGATGTTGAACTTGTACTGTAAACGAGGTTCTTGTAAACAGAGGCGTCCCAAACTTTGGGGTGGCTGTGTCTTTTTGATTTTAATTTCCCTAAGCTATAGGACCATAAGTGGAAGTGCCCTAGGCTCTGTTGCTTTGTTTTTTTGGATGTGTCAGGAAACACCATACACTTCTCCCGAGTGTCTGTTGGCAATTTACAACCTGCCCATCAGCATAACAAGGCTCCCAGTTCTCCATGGCCTGTCCTGCCTTTCTGGATTTTACACTTTTTGCAGATGGCCCTTTTTACCGGGGGGAAGTGCGACTTCATTGTAGTGCAGATTTCCTTTGCAAGCTTGCTTGGTTGGCCAAAAAGTGCGTATGCGTTTTTTCCTGAATATATTCGGTTCAAAGGGTCTTCATTTGCTCACCGAACCTCTCCAATCCTATCACTGCTGCATTTATGCCCCTGTACACATGCTTGATTCTCTTTCGGAGACATAGCAATCCATAGGTTTTAAGATACTTACTAGTCAGGTACATTCTTAGGCGTTTAATATGCGGTGTTGAGTCCATTTCGTTGAGCAAGGAGTAGCTCTTGTCTATTACATATTTGGCTTAAGGAACTTTATCTGTGCTCATTTCAATCTCTGGTTTTATGCAGCACCCCAACTCACCTTTCCCCTTAAGCAAGCATAAGTTGGTTTTCTAAATTTGAGACCCTGTTCTGTTCTGTAATTCAGTTCCTCTGTAGCCAAGTTTACATTCCGTGTATTACTGATATCTTATGATGTTTCTTTCTCTGTGTGACTTATTTCAGTTAGAATCATCATACCTGAATCCACTCATTGTGCTGCTAAGGGCCTGATGACATAGATTTCATTGCTGAGTGATATTGCTTTGTAAGTAAATACCACAACTTCTTTATCCATTTTTCACTTTCTGCGATGTTGAACTTGTACTGTAAACGATTTTCTTGTAAACAGAGCCGTTCCAAACTTTGGGGTGGCTGTGTCTTTTTGATTTTAATTTCCCTAAGCTATAGGACCATAAGTGGAAGTGCCCTAGGCTCTGATGCTTTGTCTTTTAGATGTTTCAGGAAACACCATACACTTCTCCAGAGTGTCTGTTGGCAATTTACATCCCGCCCATCAGCATAACAAGGCTCCCAGTTCTCCATGGCCTGTCCTGCCTTTCTGGAATTTACACTTTTTTCAGGTGGCCCTTTTGACCGGGGGGAAGTGAGACTTCATTGTAGTGCAGATTTCCTTTGCAAGTTTGCTTGGTTGACCAAAAAGTGCGTATGCGTTTTTTCCTGAATATATTCAGGAAAAAACGCATACGCTCTTTTTGGCCAAGTGCATCATTGTGGACGTTCTGCCTCTTTTCCTATGCTTTCAATGCAATTCCAGTCTACCTCCTGAAATCGGTTTCCTGCAATTCTGCCCCACTTTCAAGTCCTCTTGGCAGCCTTACTTCAGTATATTTTTGGACGATAGCTGTCATTTATAACTCTGCAGGTTTGTGAATTACAGTGCCCCTGAGCTCCTTTCTTCAACTCGCTTTCTTTTGAGCTGGCCGCAACACCGCAGGATGGCTTCAGGCCCTAATCTGGTTCCGGCATGGCACGTTGCTCCTTTGGTTATTTCCTCTTCCTAGTGGGAAATGAGAGTTAAATTTGCCCGTCCAGACACCTCCAGCTAGTCTCTCATTGGTTCTCGCTATTCCTGTTCATCTTCCGCAGAAATTGCAAACTGGGCCAAACAGGAGGTTAAAGGGGCTGACTCTCCGGGTCGGGAGAGTGCAAGTAAAGCGTCTGGAATGTTGCACCCGAGTACCAGGGGAGGAAAACTGAGACATATTTGAACATGTCTCCCGATCACATGGTTGATCATACTCTAGGTTCCACATGCATGTTTTAGCTGAAGGAAGAATACCTTAAACCTGGGTAGTTGAAACCCGTGGAATGGGTACCATGCAATATGACTTCAAAGGGTCTTCATTTGCTCACCAAACCTCTCCAATCCTATCACTGCAGCGTTTATGCCCCTGTACACATGCTTGATTCTCTTTCGGAGACATAGCAATCCATAGGTTTTAAGATACTTACTAGTCAGGTACATTCTTAGGCGTTTAATATGGGGTGTTGAGTCCATTTCGTTGAGCAAGGAGTAGCTCTTGTCTATTCCATATTTGGCTTAAGGAACTTTATCTGTGCTCATTTCAATCTCTGGTTTTATGCAGCACCCCAACTCACCTTTCCACTTAAGCAAGCATAAGTTGGTTTTCTAAATTTGAGACCCTGTTCTGTTCTGTAATTCAGTTCCTGTGTAGCCAAGTTTACATTCCGTGTATTACTGATATCTTATGATGTTTCTTTTTCTGTGTGACTTATTTCAGTTAGAATCATCATACCTGAATCCACTCATTGTGCTGCTAAGGGCCTGATGACATAGATTTCATTGCTGAGTGATATTGCTTTGTAAGTAAATACCACAACTTCTTTATCCATTTTTCACTTTCTGCGATGTTGATCTTGCACTGTAAAAGAGGTTCTTGTAAACAGAGGCGTCCCAAAGTTTTGGGTGGCTGTGTCTTTTTGATTTTAATTTCCCTAAGCTATAGGACCATAAGTGGAAGTGCCCTAGGCTCTGTTGCTTTGTTTTTTAGATGTTTCAGGAAACACCATACACTTCTCCCGAGTGTCTGTTGGCAATTTCCATCCCGCCCATCAGCATAACAAGGCTCCCAGTTCTCCATGGCCTGTCCTGCCTTTCTGGATTTTACACTTTTTTCAGATGGCCCTTTTGACCGGGGGGAAGTGAGACTTCATTGTAGTGCAGATTTCCTTTGCAAGCTTGCTTGGTTGGCCAAAAAGGGCGTATGCGTTTTTTCCTGAATATATTCAGGAAAAAACGCATACGCCCTTT